>NW_024607842.1:12500-39367 GCF_018296145.1 Oncorhynchus tshawytscha | reverse complement strand
GATGGAACAAGAGTGATGGAGAAAGAGTGATGGAACAAGAGTGATGGAACAAGAGTGATGAAACAAGAGTGATGGAACAAGAGTGATGGAAAAGAGTGATGGAACAAGGCCATAAGTGAAGTCACACTCAGCATTTGCTCTACATGTAACCTTCCCCAAGAGATCTGTGGATGAACTGGCCAGCAACCTCACTACAACCTGCCCCCAGCCAGCCCTCACTACAACCTGCCCCCAGCCAGCCCTCACTACAACCTGCCCCCAGCCAGCCCTCACTACAACCTGCCCCCAGCCAGCCCTCACTACAACCTGCCCCCAGCCAGCCCTCACTACAACCTGCCCCCAGCCAGCCCTCACTACAACCTGCCCCCAGCCAGCCCTCACTACAACCTGCCCCCAGCCAGCCCTCACTACAACCTGCCCCCCAGCCAGCCCCAGCTCACTACAACCTGCCCCCAGCCAGCCCTCACTACAACCTGCCCCCAGCCAGCCCTCACTACAACCTGCCCCCAGCCAGCCCTCACTACAACCTGCCCCCAGCCAGCCCTCACTACAACCTGCCCCCAGCCAGCCCTCACTACAACCTGCCCCCAGCCAGCCCTCACTACAACCTGCCCCCAGCCAGCCCTCACTACAACCTGCCCCCAGCCAGCCCTCACTACAACCTGCCCCCAGCCAGCCCTCACTACAACCTGCCCCCAGCCAGCCCTCACTACAACCTGCCCCCAGCCAGCCCCAGCCCCTCACTACAACCTGCCCCCAGCCAGCCCTCACTACAACCTGCCCCCAGCCAGCCCTCACTACAACCTGCCCCCAGCCAGCCCTCACTACAACCTGCCCCCAGCCAGCACTACAACTGCCCCCCAGCCAGCCCTCACTACAACCTGCCCCCAGCCAGCCCTCACTACAACCTGCCCCCAGCCAGCCCTCACTACAACCTGCCCCCAGCCAGCCCTCACTACAACCTGCCCCCAGCCAGCCCTCACTACAACCTGCCCCCAGCCAGCCCTCACTACAACCTGCCCCCAGCCAGCCCTCACTACAACCTGCCCCCAGCCAGCCCTCACTACAACCTGCCCCCAGCCAGCCCTCACTACAACCTGCCCCCAGCCAGCCCTCACTACAACCTGCCCCCAGCCAGCCCTCACTACAACCTGCCCCCAGCCAGCCCTCACTACAACCTGCCCCCAGCCAGCCCTCACTACAACCTGCCCCCAGCCAGCCCTCACTACAACCTGCCCCCAGCCAGCCCTCACTACAACCTGCCCCCAGCCAGCCCTCACTACAACCTGCCCCCAGCCAGCCCTCACTACAACCTGCCCCCAGCCAGCCCTCACTACAACCTGCCCCCAGCCAGCCCTCACTACAACTTTACCAGCTGGAAGTTGTCAAACAGCCCGTTGGATGACACAGGCCCTGGGCTGCACTGTCACGCACCACTGCCCAGCCAGCCACTAACACATCCACCACTGCCCAGCCAGCCACTAACACAACCACCACTGCCCAGCCAGCCACTAACACATCCACCACTGCCCAGCCAGCCACCAACACATCCACCACTGCCCAGCCAGCCACTAACACATCCACCACTGCCCAGCCAGCCACTAACACATCCACCACTGCCCAGCCAGCCACTAACACATCCACCACTGCCCAGCCAGCCACTAACACATCCACCACTGCCCAGCCAGCCACTAACACAACCACCACTGCCCAGCCAGCCACTAACACAACCACCACTGCCCAGCCAGCCACTAACACATCCACCACTGCCCAGCCAGCCACTAACACAACCACCACTGCCCAGCCAGCCACTAACACATCCACCACTGCCCAGCCAGCCACTAACACAACCACCACTGCCCAGCCAGCCACTAACACAACCACCACTGCCCAGCCAGCCACTAACACATCCACCACTGCCCAGCCAGCCACTAACCCTGAACAGTCTAGCAGAACCAGTCACTAACCCTGAACAGTCAAGCAGAGCCAGTCACTAACCCTGAACAGTCAAGCAGAGCCAGTCACTAACCCTGAACAGTCAAGCAGAGCCAGTCACTAACCCTGAACAGTCAAGCAGAGCCAGTCACTAACCCCGAACAGTCAAGCAGAGCCAGCCACTAACCCTGAACAGTCAAGCAGAGCCAGTCACTAACCCTGAACAGTCAAGCAGAGCCAGTCACTAACCCTGAACAGTCAAGCAGAGCCAGTCACTAACCCTGAACAGTCAAGCAGAGCCAGTCACTAACCCTGAACAGTCAAGCAGAGCCAGCCACTAACCCTGAACAGTCAAGCAGAGCCAGTCACTAACCCTGAACAGTCAAGCAGAGCCAGTCACTAACCCTGAACAGTCAAGCAGAGCCAGCCACTAACCCTGAACAGTCAAGCAGAGCCAGCCACTAACCCTGAACAGTCAAGCAGAGCCAGTCACTAACCCTGAACAGTCAAGCAGAGCCAGTCACTAACCCTGAACAGTCAAGCAGAGCCAGCCGCTGGTTTTGAGGACAAGCTATTTTTCCTTCCATTAAACTGAATCTCATCCTGTGAAATAACGGCGTAACGGCATATTAAAAGTCCCTCTGCAGACACAGACCTGGAAGAGTCCTAGTTGGCTGCGATCGTGTTCTATTTGCAACTGATTGGTTGTCCAGGGTTGTTAATCTGTCACCGATTGGCTGGTCCAGAACAAAGATGTTAAACACGGATCAGAGATGAGCTACTCTCTGATTAGCTAAGAAGCAGTAAAAGTGGTTGAGTGACTTACTGCTGCTATAGAGGTCCTATCACCACTCTCTTCTCATGGTGATGATGCTGCTATAGAGGTCCTATCACCACTCTCTTTTCATGGTGATGATGCTGCTATAGAGGTCCTATCACCACTCTCTTCTCATGGTGATGATGCTGCTATAGAGGTCCTATCACCACTCTCTTTTCATGGTGATGATGCTGCTATAGAGGTCCTATCATCACTCTCTTCTCATTGTGGTGATGATGCTGTTACAGAGGTCCTATCACTACTCTCTTCTCATTGTGGTGATGATGCTGTTACAGAGGTCCTATCACCACTCTCTTCTCATTGTGGTGATGATGCTGTTACAGAGGTCCTATCACCACTCTCTTCTCATTGTGGTGATGCTGTTACAGAGGTCCTATCACCACTCTCTTCTCATTGTGGTGATGATGCTGTTACAGAGGTCCTATCACCACTCTCTTTTCATTGTGGTGATGCTGTTACAGAGGTCCTATCACCACTCTCTTCTCATTGTGGTGATGCTGCTATAGAGATCCTATCACCACTCTCCATCATTGTGGTGATGATGATGCTGCTATAGAGGTCCTATCACCACTCTCTTCTCATTGTGATGATGCTGTTATAGAGGTCATATCACCACTCTCTCATCATTGTGATGATGCTGCTATAGAGGTCCTATCATCACTCTCTTCTCATTGTGATGATGCTGTTATAGAGGTCATATCACCACTCTCTCATCATTGTGGTGATGATGATGCTGCTATAGAGGTCCTATCATCACTCTCTTCTCATTGTGGTGATGATGCTGTTACAGAGGTCCTATCATCACTCTCTTCTCATTGTGATGATGCTGTTACAGAGGTCCTATCACCACTCTCTCATCATTGTGATGCTGTTGTTACAGAGGTCCTATCACCACTCTCTCATCATTGTGATGCTGTTGTTACAGAGGTCCTATCACCACTCTCTCATCATTGTGATGCTGTTGTTACAGAGGTCCTATCACCACTCTCTCATCATTGTGGTTGATGGGGGATAGTTGCTGTTCTGGTGATCTTCCGTTCTCCCCCTGTTTTCACTGGCCTGGTGTCAAACGTTAGCGTGTTTCTGCTTGCTTTCGTTTGACACAGTGAGAAGCAGTAGCTCACCGAACAGTTCAGCACATAGTCTACAGTACTGTAGTTGTTGGTGGTCCGAGTAAATAACTGAGCAAGAATATTTAGACGTGTTTAGACATTCGCTTTACGATCAACAAGGTGAGATAATAATGTAACTATTTATCTGTATTGACAGCCGCAGATAGTCACGTACGTCCTTAATCACTTTGCTGTATCTAAAAGTGATCTTTATCCCTCCGACCCCACCACCCTGCAGCCTCATATCAAAACAGGAGAGAAACATACATCACATGGAGATCACTTCAAAGTGCAACCGTCCCCATTTCCTAAATACTGTCAGCTCTCTCTCACCTCTCTTCTCTCTTCCGAAGATGATTGGCCGATCCATCTCACCAAATATGAACACCCACTAAGTTATTATTATTATTACATACACCCCCCCCAGGTCAGGGGTCAACAGGTCAAACCCCTGAGCCCCAGTCAAAGGCCTGGAGGGTGGTCCCCGGAGGAGGAAGGGAGGGGTCCAATTTAACCTCCAGCAGAACAATAAACACCAGTTGATGAGGGAAGGGGGTAGATAGTTCCCTCTTTGTAAAGTTAGTGGTCTCACTATTGTCTTCTTTAGGGGTGTGTGTTTATCAGAACTGGTTTTAACTCCAGCTTGTATTAGAGTTGGAGTTGTATAGGAGTTGGAGTTGTATAAGAGTTAGAGTTGTATAGGAGTTGGAGTTGTAAAGGAGTTGTATAGGAGTTGGAGTTGTATTGGAGTTGGAGTTGTAAAGGAGTTGTATAGGGGTTGGAGTTGTATAGGAGTTGGAGTTGTATAGGAATTGTATAGGGGTTGGAGTTGTATAGGAGTTGTATAGGAGTTGGAGTTGTATAGGAGTTGGAGTTGTATAGGGGTTGGAGTTGTATAGGAGTTGTATAGGAGTTGGAGTTGTATAGGAGTTGTATAGGAGTTGGAGTTGTATAGGAGTTGTATAGGAGTTGGAGTTGTATAGGAGTTGTATAGGAGTTGGAGTTGTATAGGAGTTGGAGTTGTATAGGAGTTGTATAGGAGTTGGAGTTGTATAGGAGTTGTATAGGAGTTGGAGTTGTATAGGAGTTGGAGTTGTATAGGAGTTGTATAGGAGTTGGAGTTGTATAGGAGTTGTATAGGAGTTGGAGTTGTATAGGAGTTGTAGTTGTATAGGAGTTGTATAGGAGTTGCTCTCTTAAAGTGGCACCGTGCTATAGGGCAGAACATTGTTTGACCAATTTCCTGTCCATTAGCAGTAATTAAGTGGTTGTCGGTAATTGCTGCACAGACCGTCTCTTTGGGAATGCAGCAGAGTAAATGTCTGTGAGACCGGCGGCTGCTGTTCAATAAGAACACTGTTAACCTGTCTGGTTAATAAAGCCGTCCCTTCAGACGTTAGTGAGCCGTAGGAATGTGCTACTTTTTCTACCATATCAACGTTGAACCACTTTCCACAGAACCACAGAATGGAGATACAGAGGGTGGTGATATGAAGGTTTCACCTCCCAGTAACAGACATCACATATGAAGGTTACTGCATCCCACCCAGTAACAGACATCACATAGGAAGGTTTCACCTCCCAGTAACAGACATCACATATGAAGGTTTCACCTCCCAGTAACAGACATCACATATGAAGGTTTCACCTCCCAGTAACAGACATCACATAGGAAGGTTTCACCTCCCAGTAACAGACATCACATAGGAAGGTTTCACCTCCCAGTAATAGACATCACATATGAAGGTTTCACCTCCCAGTAACAGACATCACATATGAAGGTTTCACCTCCCAGTAACAGACATCACATAGGAAGGTTTCACCTCCCAGTAACAGACATCACATATGAAGGTTTCACATCCCAGAACACCTGATGGTCAGTTACATCTAATTAGCATCAATAAACAACCAGAAAACACACCTGGCAGAAGGTTTCACCTCCCAGTAACAGACACACATATGAAGGTTTCACCTGGCAGAAAGACATCACATATGAACACACCCAACACCTGGCAGAAACACCAACTAACACACATACAACACCTGGCAGAAACACCAACTAACACACACACAACACCTGGCAGAAACACCAACTAACACACACAAACACCTGGCAGAAACACCAACTAACACACATCACACCTGGCAAAACACCAACTAACACACACAACACCTGGCAGAAACACCAACCAACACACACAACACCTGGCAGAAACACCAACTAACACACACAACACCTGGCAGAAACACCAACTAACACACACCAACACCTGGCAGTAACACCAACTAACACACACCACATCTGGCAGAAGGACCAACACACACCAACACCTGGCAGTAACACCAACTAACACACACCACATCTGGCAGAAACACCAACTAACACACACCAACACCTGGCAGTAACACCAACTAACACACACCACATCTGGCAGAAACACCAACTAACACACACCAACACCTGGCAGTAACACCAACTAACACACACACATCTGGCAGAAGGACCAACTAACACACACCAACACCTGGCAGAAACACCAACTAACACACACACAACACCTGGCAGAAACACCAACTAACACACACCAACACCTGGCAGAAACACCAACTAACACACACAACACCTGGCAGAAACACCAACTAACACACACCAACACCTGGCAGAAACACCAACCAACACACACCACACCTGGCAGAAACACCAACTAACACACACCAACACCTGGCAGAAACACCAACTAACACACACACAACACCTGGCAGAAACACCAACTAACACACACACAACACCTGGCAGAAACACCAACTAACACACACAACACCTGGCAGAAACACCAACTAACACACACCAACACCTGGCAGAAACACCAACCAACACACACCACATCTGGCAGAAACACCAACCAACACACACCACATCTGGCAGAAACACCAACTAACACACACCAACACCTGGCAGAAACACCAACTAACACACACCAACACCTGGCAGTAACACCAACTAACACACACCAACACCTGGCAGAAGGACCAACTAACACAACACCTGGCAGAAACACCATCTAACACACACCACATCTGGCAGAAACACCAACTAACACACACCAACACCTGGCAGAAACACCAACTAACACACACCAACACCTGGCAGAACACCAACTAACACACAACACCTGGCAGAAACACCAACTAACACACACCAACACCTGGCAGAAGGACCAACACCTGGCAGAACACCAACTAACACACACCAACACCTGGCAGAAGGACCAACACACACCAACACCTGGCAGAAACACCAACTAACACACACCAACACCTGGCAGAAGGAACTAACACACAACACCTGGCAGAAACACCAACTAACACACACCAACACCTGGCAGAAGGACCAACACACACCAACACCTGGCAGAAACACCAACTAACACACACCACATCTGGCAGAAACACCAACTAACACACACCAACACCTGGCAGAAACACCAACTAACACACACCAACACCTGGCAGAAGGACCAACACACACCAAGACCTGGCAGAAACACCAACTAACACACACCACATCTGGCAGAAACACCAACTAACACACACCAACACCTGGCAGAAACACCAACTAACACACACCACACCTGGCAGAAACACCAACTAACACACACCAACACCTGGCAGAAACACCAACTAACACACACCAACACCTGGCAGAAGGACCAACACACACCAACACCTGGCAGAAGGACCAACACACACCAACACCTGGCAGAAGGACCAACACACACCAACACCTGGCAGAAGGACCAACACACACCATCACCTGGCAGAAGGAGTATCAAAACTCCACTTCTCGTACCTGAGCAGGTTCTGCAGACCTTCCTTGCTGGAGTTTCTCCTTAGTAAATGACCAGACATGTCTTCTTCTCCTCTGTTTGTCTCAGCCCTCAGCAGAATGACAACCAGGTACTCTGTTCCTCTTTAAAACACTGCTGTCTTTCTCCCTCAGCGAGCGACGGCAGTCAGAGAGGACTGGAGAGTTCCAGGAAGGGCTCTCTTCTGTCTCTTTATGTAGTGTTTCCTTCCCTCACTCTGTCTCTAACCTCTCTGTCTCTAACCTCTCTCTCTCAACTCCCTCCTCTCTCTCTCTCTCTGTCTCTCTCTCTCTCTCTCTCTCTCTGTCTCTAACCTCTCTCTCTCAACTCCCTCTCTCTCCCTCTCTCTCTCTCTCTCCCTCTCTCTCTGTCTCTAACCTCTCTCTCTCAACTCCCTCTCTCTCTCTCTCTCTCTCTCTCTCTCTCTCTCTCTCTCTCTCTCTCTCTCTCTCTCTCTCTGTCTCTAACCTCTCTCTCAACTCCCTCTCTCTCTCTGTCTCTCTCTCTCTCTCTCTCTCTGTCTCTAACCTCTCTCTCTCAATTCCCTCTCTCTCTCCCTCTCTCTCTCTCTGTCTCTAACCTCTCTCTCTCAATTCCCTCTCTCTCTCCCTCTCTCTCTCTCTCTCTCTCTCTCTCTCCTCTCTCTCTCTCACCCTCTCTCTCTCTGTCTCTAACCTCTCTCTCTCAACTCCCTCTCTCTCTCTCTCTCTCTCTCTCTCTCTCTCTCTCTCTCTCTCTCTCTCTCTCTAACCTCTCTCTCTCTCTCTCTCTCTCTCTTCTCTCTCTCTCTCTCTCTATTTTCTCTCTCTCTCTCTCTTTCTCACTCTCTTTCTCTCCCTCTCTCTCTCTCTCTCTCTCTCACTCTCTCTCTCTCTAATTCTCTCTCTCCCTCTATTTCTCTCTCTCGCTCCCTCTATTTCTCTCTCTCTGTCACACAAACACAGGACTTCCTTTAGATCCCCTCTCCTCCGATGCTTGTTGGCAATGTAAAGACTCTCCCTCTCTTTCACCAACTCTTTCTCTCTCACAAGACAGGCTTTAGTCACAGCCCGGCCTCCCTCCCTCTCCTCCTCCTCCCTCTCCTCCTCCTTCCTCTGCTCCTCCCTCCCTTGCTCCCGCATGTTGTTTTCATTGAGGGCTTTGAAAACCTGGCCATGCACCCCCCACTCCCCCCTCCCATGATTCTGCAGAGACCTCTGGGGTCATGTGACTTTCCCCAGGGGAAAAGAAAGATGATATCCACACAATTGTTCTCTGATAAACTCTCTGATAAACCACACACACATACAAACACACACACACACACACGGACACAGACACATATGCACACAAACACACACACATACAAACACACACATATTTTTTTTATTTTTTTTATTTTACCTTTATTTAACCAGGTAGGCTAGTTGAGAACAAGTTCTCATTTACAATTGCGACCTGGCCAAGATAAAGCAAAGCAGTTCGACACAAACAACGACACAGAGTTACACAACGAATGAACAAAACATACACACACACACACACACACACACACACACACACATACACACACACACACACACACACACACACACACACACACACACACACACACACACACACACACACACACACACACACACACACACACACACACACACACACACACACACACACACACACACACACACACACACACACACACACACACACACACACACACACACACACACACACACACACACACACACACACACACACACACACACACACACACACACACACACACACACACATACATACACACACACACACACACACACAATGTTATGTGAGAATTAATGGGTGAATACCAATTCCTGTGTGAATACTCACAGCAACAGCTTTTCCAGTCAGGCAGAGATATTAGATAGAACCTGATGTATTGGTGAGAAACAACTATAATCACTTCAGCACATCTGTCATTCTGTTCCCCATTCGCTTGTGTGTGTGTGTGTGTGTGTGTGTGTGTGTGTGTGTGTGTGTGTGTGTGTGTGTGTGTGTGTGTGTGTGTGTGTGACAGTGCGTGCGTGCGTGCGTGTGTGTGTGTGACTAATCTAACCTCCATATCAAACAGCAACATGCTACTAGCTGTAATCAGCTGAGGAGGGTCTGAGGAAGCTAGACAGCTGAGGAGGGTCAGGTTGGTGTCCGTACAGGAAGCTACTCTACAGACAGCTGAGGAGGGTCAGGTTGGTGTCCGTACAGGAAGCTACTCTACAGACAGCTGAGGAGGGTCAGGTTGGTGTCCGTAGGAAGCTTGACAGCTGAGGAGGGTCAGGTTGGTGCCCGTACAGGAAGCTACTCTACAGACAGCTGAGGAGGGTCAGGTTGGTGCCCGTACAGGAAGCTACTCTACAGACAGCTGAGGAGGGTCAGGTTGGTGTCCATACAGGAAGCTACTCTACAGACAGCTGAGGAGGGTCAGGTTGGTGCCCGTACAGGAAGCTACTCTACAGACAGCTGAGGAGGGTCAGGTTGGTGTCCGTACAGGAAGCTACTCTACAGACAGCTGAGGAGGGTCAGGTTGGTGTCCGTACAGGAAGCTACTCTACAGACAGCTGAGGAGAGTCAGGTTGGTGCCCGTACAGGAAGCTACTCTACAGACAGCTGAGGAGGGTCAGGTTGGTGCCCGTACAGGAAGCTACTCTACAGACAGCTGAGGAGGGTCAGGTTGGTGCCCGTACAGGAAGCTACTCTACAGACAGCTGAGGAGGGTCAGGTTGGTGTCCGTACAGGAAGCTACTCTACAGACAGCTGAGGAGGGTCAGGTTGGTGTCCATACAGGAAGCTACTCTACAGACAGCTGAGGAGGGTCAGGTTGGTGTCCGTACAGGAAGCTACTCTACAGACAGCTGAGGAGGGTCAGGTTGGTGTCCATACAGGAAGCTACTCTACAGACAGCTGAGGAGGGTCAGGTTGGTGTCCGTACAGGAAGCTACTCTACAGACAGCTGAGGAGGGTCAGGTTGGTGCCCGTACAGGAAGCTACTCTACAGACAGCTGAGGAGGGTCAGGTTGGTGCCCGTACAGGAAGCTACTCTACAGACAGCTGAGGAGGGTCAGGTTGGTGCCCGTACAGGAAGCTACTCTACAGACAGCTGAGGAGGGTCAGGTTGGTGTCCGTACAGGAAGCTACTCTACAGACAGCTGAGGAGGGTCAGGTTGGTGTCCATACAGGAAGCTACTCTACAGACAGCTGAGGAGGGTCAGGTTGGTGTCCGTACAGGAAGCTACTCTACAGACAGCTGAGGAGGGTCAGGTTGGTGTCCATACAGGAAGCTACTCTACAGACAGCTGAGGAGGGTCAGGTTGGTGCCCGTACAGGAAGCTATTCTACAGACAGCTGAGGAGGGTCAGGTTGGTGTCCGTACAGGAAGCTACTCTACAGACAGCTGAGGAGGGTCAGGTTGGTGTCCGTACAGGAAGCTACTCTACAGACAGCTGAGGAGGGTCAGGTTGGTGCCCGTACAGGAAGCTACTCTACAGACAGCTGAGGAGGGTCAGGTTGGTGTCCGTACAGGAAGCTACTCTACAGACAGCTGAGGAGGGTCAGGTTGGTGCCCGTACAGGAAGCTACTCTACAGACAGCTGAGGAGGGTCAGGTTGGTGCCCGTACAGGAAGCTACTCTACAGACAGCTGAGGAGGGTCAGGTTGGTGCCCGTACAGGAAGCTACTCTACAGACAGCTGAGGAGGGTCAGGTTGTTGTCCGTACAGGAAGCTACTCTACAGACAGCTGAGGAGGGTCAGGTTGGTGTCCATACAGGAAGCTACTCTACAGACAGCTGAGGAGGGTCAGGTTGGTGCCCGTACAGGAAGCTACTCTACAGACAGCTGAGGAGGGTCAGGTTGGTGTCCATACAGGAAGCTACTCTACAGACAGCTGAGGAGGGTCAGGTTGGTGTCCATACAGGAAGCTACTCTACAGACAGCTGAGGAGGGTCAGGTTGGTGGCCGTACAGGACGCTACTCTACAGACAGCTGAGGAGGGTCAGGTTGGTGTCCATACAGGAAGCTACTCTACAGACAGCTGAGGAGGGTCAGGTTGGTGTCCGTACAGGAAGCTACTCTACAGACAGCTGAGGAGAGTCAGGTTGGTGCCCGTACAGGAAGCTACTCTACAGACAGCTGAGGAGGGTCAGGTTGGTGCCCGTACAGGAAGCTACTCTACAGACAGCTGAGGAGGGTCAGGTTGGTGCCCGTACAGGAAGCTACTCTACAGACAGCTGAGGAGGGTCAGGTTGGTGTCCGTACAGGAAGCTACTCTACAGACAGCTGAGGAGGGTCAGGTTGGTGTCCATACAGGAAGCTACTCTACAGACAGCTGAGGAGGGTCAGGTTGGTGTCCGTACAGGAAGCTACTCTACAGACAGCTGAGGAGGGTCAGGTTGGTGTCCATACAGGAAGCTACTCTACAGACAGCTGAGGAGGGTCAGGTTGGTGCCCGTACAGGAAGCTATTCTACAGACAGCTGAGGAGGGTCAGGTTGGTGTCCGTACAGGAAGCTACTCTACAGACAGCTGAGGAGGGTCAGGTTGGTGTCCGTACAGGAAGCTACTCTACAGACAGCTGAGGAGGGTCAGGTTGGTGCCCGTACAGGAAGCTACTCTACAGACAGCTGAGGAGGGTCAGGTTGGTGTCCGTACAGGAAGCTACTCTACAGACAGCTGAGGAGGGTCAGGTTGGTGCCCGTACAGGAAGCTACTCTACAGACAGCTGAGGAGGGTCAGGTTGGTGCCCGTACAGGAAGCTACTCTACAGACAGCTGAGGAGGGTCAGGTTGGTGCCCGTACAGGAAGCTACTCTACAGACAGCTGAGGAGGGTCAGGTTGGTGTCCGTACAGGAAGCTACTCTACAGACAGCTGAGGAGGGTCAGGTTGGTGTCCATACAGGAAGCTACTCTACAGACAGCTGAGGAGGGTCAGGTTGGTGCCCGTACAGGAAGCTACTCTACAGACAGCTGAGGAGGGTCAGGTTGGTGTCCATACAGGAAGCTACTCTACAGACAGCTGAGGAGGGTCAGGTTGGTGTCCATACAGGAAGCTACTCTACAGACAGCTGAGGAGGGTCAGGTTGGTGGCCGTACAGGACGCTACTCTACAGACAGCTGAGGAGGGTCAGGTTGGTGTCCATACAGGAAGCTACTCTACAGACAGCTGAGGAGGGTCAGGTTGGTGTCCGTACAGGAAGCTACTCTACAGACAGCTGAGGAGGGTCAGGTTGGTGCCCGTACAGGAAGCTACTCTACAGACAGCTGAGGAGGGTCAGGTTGGTGCCCGTACAGGAAGCTACTCTACAGACAGCTGAGGAGGGTCAGGTTTGTGCCCGTACAGGAAGCTACTCTACAGACAGCTGAGGAGGGTCAGGTTGGTGCCCGTACAGGAAGCTACTCTACAGACAGCTGAGGAGGCTCAGGTTGGTGTCCGTACAGGAAGCTACTCTACAGACAGCTGAGGAGGGTCAGGTTGGTGCCCGTACAGGAAGCTACTCTACAGACAGCTGAGGAGGGTCAGGTTGGTGCCCGTACAGGAAGCTACTCTACAGACAGCTGAGGAGGGTCAGGTTGGTATCCGTACAGGAAGATACTCTACAGACAGCTGAGGAGGGTCAGGTTGGTATCCGTACAGGAAGATACTCTACAGACAGCTGAGGAGGGTCAGGTTGGTGTCTGTTCAGGAAGCTACTCTACAGACAGTCATTACGGTTTAACGACTTAGAATTAGCAATTGTACAGTAGCTGTCATCCATATAACCAGTGATACTGAGACTGACTAAGCCTGGTTATCATCCAGTCTGGTTATCATCCAGTCCTGTTATCATCCAGTCTGGTTATCACCCATATAGACAGTGATACTGAGACTGACTGAGTCTGGTTATCATCCAGTCTGGTTATCATCCAATCCTTTTATCATCCAGTCTTGTTATCATCCATATAGACAGTGATACTGAGACTGACTAAGTCTGGTTATCATCCAGTCTGGTTACCATCCAGTCTGGCTATCATCCAGTCTGGTTATCATCCAGTCTGGTTATCATCCAGTCCGGTTACCATCCAGTCTGGTTATCATCCATACAGACAGTGATACTAAGAATGACTAAGTCTGGTTATCATCCAGTCTGGTTATCATCCAGTCTGGTTATCACCCATATAGACAGTGATACTGAGACTGACTAAGTCTGGTTATCATCCATTCTGGTTATCATCCATATAGACAGTGATACTGAGACTGACTAAGTCTGGTTATCATCCAGTCTGGTTATCATCCATATAGACAGTGATACTGAGACTGACTAAGCCTGGTTATCATCCATACAGACAGTGATACTAAGAATGACTAAGTCTGGTTATCATCCAGTCTGGTTATCATCCATATAGACAGTGATACTGAGACTGACTAAGTCTGGTTATCGTCCATATAGACAGTGATACTCTGTCACCTTTCACCTTTCACCCTCAGATGTGGAAGTGTGACACTGCCGGATGCGGTGGATCGAGACAGATCCACATCCAGATTTCTGATGGGGATTGTTTTTATTTCTGTGACTCAGATTGACGCACCGGTGCATCGACTGACTCCAGGGGGTTTTGAACCTCATGTTCAAGATATTGTTGCTGGAACAGATGGTTGAGTTCCTTCATGTGATATTAATGATATACCTTGTTTCAGTGGGTAGCGCAGGACCCTCTGCCTCTAAAATTATAACGTTATATCGTAAGAGATCGACAATAATAACGTGTTTTTACCAAATGTTCAATCAAACAAAGGTCCTATTGTCTCTGAACCAAATGGTGTTGAGTAGAGGCCTACTAACTAATCAGCCAAACAGCTGAGCAGCAGACCAAAACCCAACCAGACAACACACATACACACACACGCGCACACACACACACACACACACACACACACACACACACACACACATAACACATACACACGCACACACACACACATACACACACACACACACACACACACACACACACACACACACACACACTCACGTTTCTTGGCATCACACACAGGGAGAGTTGGACAGGGAAGGCGAACTCCACAAAGGAACAGAAGGGAAAGAAGAGAGAGAAAGAAGAAAAGAGAGAGCTGTGGGGGACAAAGACAGAGCCGTGGGGACAAAGAGAGAGCTGTGGGGGACAAAGAGAGAGCTGTGGGGGACAAAGAGAGAGCTGTGGGGGACAAAGAGAGAGCTGTGGGGGACAAAGAGAGAGCTGTGGGGGACAAAGAGAGAGCTGTGGGGGACAAAGAGAGAGCTGTGGGGGACAAAGAGAGAGCTGTGGGGGACAAAGACAGAGCTGTGGGGGACAAAGAGAGAGCTGTGGGGGACAAAGACAGAGCCGTAGGGGACAAAGAGAGAGCTGTGGGGGACAAAGACAGAGCCGTAGGGGACAAAGAGAGAGCTGTGGGGGGGAGCTGTGGGGGACAAAGACAGAGCCGTAGGGGACAAAGAGAGCTGTGGGGGACAAAGAGAGAGCTGTGGGGGACAAAGACAGAGCTGTGGGGACAAAGAGAGCTGTGGGGGACAAAGAGAGAGCTGTGGGGGACAAAGACAGAGCCGTAGGGGACAAAGAGACAAAGAGCTGTGTGGGGACAAAGGGGACAAAGAGAGAGCTGTGGGGGACAAAGACAGAGCCGTGGGGACAAAGAGAGAGCTGTGGGGGACAAAGAGAGAGAGCTGTGGGGGACAAAGAGAGAGCTGTGGGGGACAAAGAGAGAGCTGTGGGGGACAAAGAGAGCTGTGGGGGACAAAGAGAGAGCTGTGGGGGACAAAGAGAGAGCTGTGGGGGACAAAGAGAGAGCTGTGGGGGACAAAGAGAGAGCTGTGGGGGACAAAGAGAGAGCTGTGGGGGACAAAGAGAGAGCTGTGGGGGACAAAGAGAGAGCTGTGGGGGACAAAGACAGAGCTGTGGGGGACAAAGAGAGAGCTGTGGGGGACAAAGAGAGAGCTCTGAAAAGAGAGCTGTGGGGGACAAAGACAGAGCCGTAGGGGACAAAGAGAGCTCTAAAGAGAGAGCTATGGGGGACATTGTCCAACACACTATAAATAGCAGTATTAAATGACTAAACGTTCCTATGAGAAACTCATGGTTATGAGTGGTGTCTCCTCATGTTCCCCTTCATCCTCCTCCTTTTCCCCTTCATCCTCCTCATGTTACCTTCCTCCTCCTCATGTTCCCCTTCATCCTCCTCCTTTTCCCCTTCCTCCTCCTCATGTTACCTTCCTCCTCCTCATGTTCCCCTTCATCCTCCTCCTCCTTCCTCCTCCTCATGTTACCTTCCTCCTCCTCATGTTCCCCTTCCTCCTCCTCCTCCTCATTACCCTTCCCTCCTCATGTTACCTTCCTCCTCCTCATGTTCCCTTCCTCCTCCTCATTTACCCTTCAACCTCCTCATGTAACCTTCCTCCTCCTCATTTGACCTTCCTCCTCCTCATGTTACCTTCTTCCTCCTCATGTTACCTTCCTCCTCCTCATATTACCCTTCCTCCTCCTCATGTTACCCTTCCTCCTCCTCATGTTACCTTCCTCCTCCTCATGTTATCCCTTCCTCCTCCTCCTATTACCCTTCCTCCTCCTCATGTTACCCTTCATCCTCCTCATCCCTCCTCCTCATATTACCCTTCATCCTCCTCATGTTACCTTCCTCCTCCTCATGTTACCTTCCTCCTCCTCATGTTCCCCTTCCTCCTCCTCATGTTCCCTTCATCCTCCTCATGTTACCTTCTCCTCCTCATGTTACCTTCCTCCTCCTCATGTTCCCCTTCATCCTCCTCCTCCTATTACCCTTCCTCCTCCTCATGTAACCTTCCTCCTCCTCATGTTCCCCTTCATCCTCCTCCTATTACCCTTCCTCCTCCTCCTATTACCTTCTTCCTCCTCCTCCTCATGTTCCCCTTCATCCTCCTCCTATTACCCTTTATCCTCCTCATGTTACCTTCCTCCTCCTCATGTTCCCCTTCATCCTCCTCCTATTACCCTTCCTCCTCCTCCTATTACCCTTCCTCCTCCTATTACCCTTCCTCCTCCTCATGTTCCCCTTCATCCTCCTCCTATTACCCTTAATCCTCCTCATGTTCCCCTTCATCCTCCTCCTATTACCCTTCCTCCTCCTCATGTTCCCCTTCATCCTCCTCCTATTACCCTTCCTCCTCCTCATGTTACCTTCCTCCTCCTCATGTTCCCCTTCATCCTCCTCCTATTACCCTTCATCCTCCTCATGTTCCCCTTCATCCTCCTCATTTCCTTCATCCTCCTCCTATTACCCTTCCTCCTCCTCATGTTCCCCTTCATCCTCCTCCTGTTCCCTTCATCCTCCTCATGTTACCCTTCCTCCTCCTCATGTTCCCCTTCATCCTCCTCCTATTACCCTTCATCCTCCTCATGTTCCCCTTCATCCTCCTCCTATTACCCTTCATCCTCCTCCTATTACCCTTCCTCCTCCTCATGTTCCCCTGTTCCCCTTCATCCTCCTCCTATTACCCTTCATCCTCCTCATGTTCCCCTTCACCTTCCTCCTCCTCATGTTCCCCTTCATCCTCCTCCTATTACCCTTCATCCTCCTTCCTCCTCCTCCTATTACCCTTCCTCCTCCTCATGTTCCCTTCATCCTCCTCCTATTACCTCTTTATCCTCCTCATGTTACCCTTCCTCCTCCTCATGTTCCCCTTCATCCTCCTCATGTTCCCTTCCTCCTCCTCCTATGTTCCCCTTCCTCCTCCTATTACCCTTCCTCCTCCTCATGTTCCCCTTCATCCTCCTCCTATTACCCTTCATCCTCCTCATGTTCCCCTTCATCCTCCTCCTATTTCCCTTCATCCTCCTCATGTTCCCCTTCATCCTCCTCCTATTACCCTTCATCCTCCTCCTTTACCCTTCATCCTCCTCCTGTTACCCTTCATCCTCCTCATGTTCCCCTTCATCCTCCTCCTGTTACCCCTTCATCCTCCTCCTGTTACCCTTCATCCTCCTCCTGTTCCCCTTCATCCTCCTCATGTTCCCCTTCATCCTCCTCCTATTACCCTTCATCCTCCTCATGTTATCCCCTTCCCTCCTCATGTTCCCCTTCATCCTCCTCATGTTCCCCTTCATCCTCCTCATGTTCCCCTTCATCCTCCTCATGTTCCCCTTCATCCTCCTCCTATTTCCCCTTCATCCTCCTCCTGTTACCCTTCATCCTCCTCCTATTCCCCTTCATCCTCCTCATGTTACCTTCCTCCTCCTCATGTTCCCCTTCATCCTCCTCCTGTTACCCCTTCATCCTCCTCATGTTCCCCTTCATCCTCCTCCTATTACCCTTCCTCCTCCTCATCCTCATCCTCCTCCTGTTCCCCTTCATCCTCCTCATGTTCCCCTTCATCCTCCTCCTGTTCCCTTCATCCTCCTCATGTTCCCCTTCATCCTCCTCATGTTCCCCTTCATCCTCCTCATGTTCCCCTTCATCCTCCTCCTGTTACCCTTCATCCTCCTCCCCCTTCATTCCCCTTCATCCTCCTCATGTTCCCCTTCATCCTCCTCCTATTACCCTTCATCCTCCTCATGTTCCCCTTCATCCTCCTCCTATTACCCTTCATCCTCCTCATGTTCCCCTTCATCCTCCTCCTATTACCCTTCATCCTCCTCATGTTCCCCTTCATCCTCCTCCTATTCCTTCATCCTCCTCATGTTCCCCTTCATCCCTCCTATTACCCTTCATCCTCCTCATGTTCCCCTTCATCCTCCTCCTATTACCCTTCATCCTCCTCATGTTCCCCTTCATCCTCCTCCTCCTATATTCCCTTCATCCTCCTCATGTTCCCCTTCATCCTCCTCCTATTACCCTTCATCCTCCTCATGTTCCCCTTCATCCTCCTCCTGTTCCCCTTCATCCTCCTCCTGTTCCTCATCCCTTCATCCTCCTCATGTTCCCCTTCATCCTCCTCCTATTACCCTTCCCTCCTCATGTTCCCCTTCATCCTCCTCATGTTCCCCTTCATCCTCCTCCTATTACCCTTCATCCTCCTCATGTTCCCCTTCATCCTCCTCCTATTACCCTTCATCCTCCTCATGTTCCCCTTCATCCTCCTCCAGCATTCCCTTCATCCTCCTCCTGTTCCCCTTCATCCTCCTCCTGTTCCCCTTCCTCCTCCTCCTCATGTTCCCCTTCATCCTCCTCCTATTCACCCTTCCTCCTCCTCCTATTTCCCTTCATCCTCCTCATGTTCCCCTTCATCCTCCTCCTATTACCCTTCATCCTCCTCATGTTCCCCTTCATCCTCCTCCTGTTCCCTTCATCCTCCTCATGTTCCCCTTCATCCTCCTCCTGTTCCCTTCATCCTCCTCATGTTCCCTTCATCCTCCTCATGTTCCCCTTCATCCTCCTCCTTCATTACCCTTCATCCTCCTCATGTTCCCCTTCATCCTCCTCCTATTACCCTTCATCCTCCTCATGTTCCCCTTCATCCTCCTCATTACCCTTCCTCCTCCTATTTCCCCTTCATCCTCCTCATGTTCCCCTTCATCCTCCTCCTGTTACCCTTCATCCTCCTCATGTTCCCCTTCATCCTCCTCCTATTACCCTTCCTCCTCCTCATGTTCCCCTTCATCCTCCTCCTATTCCCTTCCTCCCCCTCCTCTCCTATCCTCTCTCATTTCCCTTCATCCTCCTCATGTTCCCCTTCATCCTCCTCCTATTACCCTTCATCCTCCTCATGTTCCCCTTCATCCTCCTCCTGTTCCCCTTCATCCTCCTCATGTTCCCCTTCATCCTCCTCATGTTCCCCTTCATCCTCCTCCTATTACCCTTCATCCTCCTCATGTTCCCTTCATCCTCCTCCTATTACCCTTCATCCTCCTCATGTTCCCCTTCATCCTCCTCCCCTTTACCCCCTTCATCCTCCTCCTGTTCCCCTTCATCCTCCTCCTTCATTACCCCCTTCATCCTCCTCATGTTCCCCTTCATCCTCCTCCTATTACCCTTCATCCTCCTCCTATTACCCTTCATCCTCCTCATGTTCCCCTTCATCCTCCTCCTATTACCCTTCATCCTCCTCATGTTCCCCCTCCTTCATCCCTCCTCCTATTACCCTTCCCCTCCTCCTCATGTTCCCCTTCATCCTCCTCCTATTACCCTTCATCCTCCTCTGTTCCCTTCATTACCCTTCCTCCTCCTCATGTTCCCCTTCATCCTCCTCCTATTACCCTTCATCCTCCTCATGTTCCCCTTCATCCTCCTCCTATTACCCTTCATCCTCCTCATGTTCCCCTTCATCCTCCTCCTATTACCCTTCATCCTCCTCCTGTTCCCCTTCATCCTCCTCCTGTTCCCCTTCATCCTCCTCCTATTTCCCTTCCTCCTCCTCATGTTCCCCTTCATCCTCCTCCTATTACCCTTCATCCTCCTCATGTTCCCCTTCATCCTCCTCCTATTACCCTTCATCCTCCTCATGTTCCCCTTCATCCTCCTCATGTTCCCCTTCATCCTCCTCCTATTACCCTTCATCCTCCTCATGTTCCCCTTCATCCTCCTCATGTTCCCCTTCATCCTCCTCCTATTACCCTTCATCCTCCTCATCCTTCCCCTTCATCCTCCTCCTATTACCCTTCATCCTCCTCATGTTCCCCTTCATCATCCTCCTCCCTCCTGTTTCCCTTCATCCTCCTCATGTTCCCCTTCATCCTCCTCATGTTCCCCATTCCTCCTGTTACCCCTCCTCATCCTCCTCCTCATGTTCCCCTTCATCCTCCTCATCCTCCTCCTATTTCCCCTTCATCCTCCTCCTTTTACCCTTCATCCTCCTCATGTTCCCCTTCATCCTCCTCATGTTCCCCTTCATCCTCCTCCTATTACCCTTCATCCTCCTCATGTTCCCCTTCATCCTCCTCATGTTCCCCTTCATCCTCCTCCTATTTCCCTTCATCCTCCTCCTCCTGTTCCCCTTCATCCTCCTCATGTTCCCCTTCATCCTCCTCCTATTACCCTTCATCCTCCTCATGTTCCCCTTCATCCTCCTCCTGTTCCCCTTCATCCTCCTCCTGTTACCCTTCATCCTCCTCATGTTCCCCTTCATCCTCCTCATGTTCCCCTTCATCCTCCTCCTATTACCCTTCATCCTCCTCATGTTCCCCTTCATCCTCCTCCTCCTCCTTACCCTTCATCCTCCTCATGTTCCCCTTCATCCTCCTCCTATTACCCTTCCTCCTCCTCCTATTACCCTTCATCCTCCTCATGTTCCCCTTCATCCTCCTCCTATTACCCTTCATCCTCCTCCTCCTTCATCCTTCCCCTTCATCCTCCTCCTTCATCCTCCTCATGTTCCCTTCCTCCTCCTCATGTTCCCCTTCATCCTCCTCCTATGTACCCTTCATCCTCCTCCTCCTCCTCCTATTACCCTTCATCCTCCTCATGTTCCCCTTCATCCTCCTCCTATTACCCTTCATCCTCCTCATGTTCCCCTTCCCTTCATCCTCCTTCCCTTCATCCTCCTCATGTTCCCTTCATCCTCCTCCTATTACCCTTCATCCTCCTCCTATTACCCTTCATCCTCCTCATGTTCCCCTTCATCCTCCTCCTATTACCCTTCATCCTCCTCATGTTCCCCTTCATCCTCCTCCTATTACCCTTCCTCCTCCTCATGTTCCCCTTCATCCTCCTCCTATTACCCTTCATCCTCCTCATGTTCCCCTTCATCCTCCTCATGTTCCCCTTCATCCTCCTCCTTTTACCCTTCATCCTCCTCATGTTCCCCTTCATCCTCCTCATGTTCCCTTCATCCTCCTCCTATTACCCTTCATCCTCCTCATGTTCCCCTTCATCCTCCCTTCTCCTATTACCCTTCATCCTCCTCATGTTCCCCTTCATCCTCCTCCTATTACCCTTCATCCTCCTCATGTTCCATCCTCCTCATGTTCCCCTTCATCCTCCTCCTCATGTTCCCCTTCATCCTCCTCCTGTTCCCCTTCATCCTCCTCATGTTCCCCTTCATCCTCCTCATGTTCCCCTTCATCCTCCTCCTGTTCCCCTTCATCCTCCTCCTATGTTCCCCTTCATCCTCCTCATGTTCCCCTTCATCCTCCTCCTGTTACCCTTCATCCTCCTCATGTTCCCTTCATCCTCCTCATGTTACCTTCATCCTCCCTTCCCTTCATCCTCCTCATGTTCCCCTTCATTCATCCTCCTCCTATTACCCTTCATCCTCCTATTACCCTTCCTCCTCCTCATGTTCCCCTTCATCCTCCTCCTATTACCCTTCATCCTCCTCCTATGTTCCCTTCATCCTCCTCATGTTCCCCTTCATCCTCCTCATGTTCCCCTTCATCCTCCTCCTATTACCCTTCATCCTCCTCCTGTTCCCCTTCATCCTCCTCATGTTCCCCTTCATCCTCCTCATGTTCCCTTCATCCTCCTCCTATTACCCTTCATCCTCCTCATGTTCCCCTTCATCATCCTCATTACCCTTCCCCTTCATCCTCCTCCTGTTACCCTTCATCCTCCTCCTGTTACCCTTCATCCTCCTCCTATTACCCTTCCTCCTCCTCCTGTTCCCCTTCATCCTCCTCCTATTTCCCTTCATCCTCCTCCTCATGTTCCCCTTCATCCTCCTCATGTTCCCCTTCATCCTCCTTCATCCTCCTCCTCATGTTCCCCTTCATCATCCTCCTATTACCCTTCATCCTCCTCATGTTCCCCTTCATCCTCCTCATGTTCCCCTTCATCCTCCTCATGTTCCCCTTCATCATCCTCCTATTACCCTTCATCCTCCTCATGTTCCCCTTCATCCTCCTCATGTTCCCCTTCATCCTCCTCATGTTCCCCTTCATCCTCCTCCTGTTCCCCTTCATCCTCCTCCTATTACCCTTCATCCTCCTCATGTTCCCTTCATCCTCCTCCTATTACCCTTCATCCTCCTCATGTTCCCCTTCATCTCCTCCTCATGTTCCCCTTCATCCTCCTCATGTTCCCCTTCATCCCTCCTCCTATTACCCTTCATCCTCCTCATGTTCCCCTTCATCCTCCTCCTATTTCCCTTCATCCTCCTCATGTTCCCCTTCATCCTCCTCCTATTACCCTTCATCCTCCTCATGTTCCCCTTCATCCTCCTCCTATGTTCCCCTTCATCCTCCTCATGTTCCCCTTCATCCTCCTCCTATTACCCTTCATCCTCCTCATGTTCCCCTTCATCCTCCTCCTATTACCCTTCATCCTCCTCATCCTCCTCATGTTCCCCTTCATCCTCCTCATGTTCCCCTTCATCCTCCTCATGTTCCCCTTCATCCTCCTCCTATTACCCTTCATCCTCCTCCTATTACCCTTCATCCTCCTCTGTCTCCTTCCTTTCTCTTCTGTGTTTCTCCATCCAGAGTAATGCCCAAAACACTCCCTACCACTGACACACACACACACACACACACACACACACACACACACACACACACCCCAGCACACACACGCTCAGACACACAGACGCACACACACACACACACACACACACACACACACACACACACACACACACACACACACACCCAGGCTCAGACACACAGACGCACACACACACGCACACACCCACGCTCAGACACACAGATGCACACACACACGCACACACCCACGCTCAGACACACAGACGCACACACACACACACACTCCCTCATGAGCGATCCACCCCTCTCTCTTCACCCCCTCAAGGGACCCACAAACTCACAAACACTCCACAAAAAAACGTTACCACGGCAACATGACAAAGCACGCACGCCCGCAGATGCAGGCTAATTCTTTAATGATCACATGTAAGACTTCTGTTGAACAAAGAAATCACACACACACTCACTTACACACACATGGTTGGATACACACACTGGTTGGACAAAATAATCTCCCAGTACCCTCCGTTGCTTGGTACCCCCCCCCCGTCAGCCTTCCATGTTGCCAGGTCCCCTTGTAAAACAGTCCTGGTGGAAAACAGAGTAAAACTCACAAGGCATAGAAATTACAGACAAATGGTCTTGCCTCTCAAATGGCCCCCTACTCCCTATGGAGGCCTTTGGGTATTTGCCTGGCCCCTTACTCCCTATAGAGCCCTATGGAAATGTAGTGCACTACATAGGGCGACAGGGTGCCATCTGGGAGGCAGACATGGAGCTTCGGCTTTAAGGTCAAACACTGACGTCAGGCATGTCTGGTGAAACGAGGAGGGACCATTACATTGAAACCAGGGAGGGTCTGAAGTTGTCTAATTTCATGTTGTATGTAACCAATACTGTTCAGCTCTTATTCTGTTTCAAGAGGGGATGTTTTTGGTGAATTTCACTAGTTTGTGTGAATTTAGTTGTTCGGGGTACTCAGCGTGTGTATAATATACGATGTGCTCACCGTACATGTCATTCCAGATAAGCCTAATCAGCTGTTCTCTCTCCGTGAAGATTTCTGCAGGAGCCATGTAATGATTTGGCAGCTGCCCGAACTGAAACGGGACACTTTTAATCTGTCCTATCTAACAAGACGCAGACACAGCTGGGTAACACATTATTCTTTTTGTATCCATTTGTCTGTTAGAAACACTTCGTCTGTCCTTGACATTTGGAGAGAAACAATGACAGTGTGTAACATAACATCATGGCCACAGCTGACTGAGCCAGAGATACTCTTCTGGACTGTAGATATCACAGCTGACTGAGCCAGAGATACTCTCCTGGACTGGAGATATCATACCTGACTGAACCAGAGATACTCTTCTGGACTGTAGATATCATACCTGACTGAACCAGAGATACTCTTCTGGACTGTAGATATCATACCTGACTGAACCAGAGATACTCTTCTGGACTGGAGATATCATACCTGACTGAACCAGAGATACTCTTCTGGACTGGAGATATCATACCTGACTGAACCAGAGATACTCTTCTGGACTGGAGATATCATACCTGACTGAACCAGAGATACTCTTCTGGACTGGAGATATCATACCTGACTGAACCAGAGATACTCTCCTGGACTGGAGATATCATACCTGACTGAACCAGAGACTCTCATCTGGACTGTAGATATCACACCTGACTGAACCAGAGATACTCTTCTGGACTGGAGATATCATACCAGACTGAGCCAGAGAGATACTCGTCTGGACTGGAGATATCACAGCTGACTGAGCCAGAGATACTCTCCTGGACTGGAGATATCATACCTGACTGAACCAGAGACTCTCATCTGGACTGTAGATATCACACCTGACTGAACCAGAGATACTCGTCTGGACTGTAGATGTCATACCTGACTGAACCAGAGATACTCGTCTGGACTGTAGATATCACAGCTGACTGAACCAGAGATACTCTTCTGGACTGGAGATATCATACCTGACTGAACCAGAGATACTCTTCTGGACTGTAGATATCACAGCTGACTGAGCCAGAGATACTCTTCTGGACTGTAGATATCACAGCTGACTGAGCCAGAGATACTCTCCTGGACTGGAGATATCATACCTGACTGAACCAGAGATACTCTTCTGGACTGGAGATATCATACCTGACTGAACCAGAGATACTCTTCTGGACTGGAGATATCATACCTGACTGAACCAGAGATACTCGTCTGGACTGGAGATATCATACCTGACTGAACCAGAGATACTCTTCTGGACTGGAGATATCATACCTGACTGAACCAGAGATACTCTTCTGGACTGGAGATATCATACCTGACTGAACCAGAGATACTCTTCTGGACTGGAGATATCATACCTGACTGAACCAGAGATATTCTTCTGGACTGGAGATATCATACCTGACTGAACCAGAGATACTCTTCTGGACTGTAGATATCACACCTGACTGAGCCAGAGATACTCATCTGGACTGGAGATATCATACCTGACTGAACCAGAGATACTCTTCTGGACTGTAGATATCACAGCTGACTGAGAAAGAGATACTCTTCTGAACTGTAGATATCACAGCTGACTGAGCCAGGGATACTCTCCTGGACTGGAGATATCATACCTGACTGAACTAGAGATACTCTTCTGGACTGGAGATATCATACCTGACTGAGCCAGAGATACTCGTCTGGACTGTAGATATCACAGCTGACTGAGCCAGAGATACTCTTCTGGACTGTAGATATCACAGCTGACTGAGCCAGAGATACTCTTCTGAACTGTAGATATCACAGCTGACTGAGCCAGAGATACTCTCCTGGACTGGAGATATCATACCAGACTGAGCCAGAGATACTCTTCTGGACTGGAGATATCATACCTGACTGAACCAGAGATACTCTTCTGGACTGTAGATATCACAGCTGACTGAATCAGAGACACTCTTCTGGACTGGAGATATCATACCTGACTGAACCAGAGATACTCTTCTGGACTGTAGATATCACAGCTGACTGAGCCAGAGATGGACTGTAGATATCACAGCTGACTGAGCCAGAGATACTCTCCTGGACTGGAGATATCATACCTGACTGAACCAGAGATACTCTTCTGGACTGGAGATATCATACCTGACTGAACCAGAGATACTCTTCTGGACTGTAGATATCACAGCTGACTGAGCCAGAGATACTCTTCTGGACTGTAGATATCACAGCTGACTGAGCCAGAGATACTCTCCTGGACTGGAGATATCATACCTGACTGAACTAGAGATACTCTTCTGGACTGGAGATATCATACCTGACTGAACCAGAGATACTCTTCTGGACTGTAGATATCACAGCTGACTGAGCCAGAGATACTCTTCTGGACTGTAGATATCACAGCTGACTGAGCCAGAGATACTCTCCTGGACTGTAGATATCACAGCTGACTGAGCCAGAGATACTCGTCTGGACTGGAGATATCATACCTGACTGAACCAGAGATACTTCTGGACTGTAGATATCACAGCTGACTGAGCCAGAGATACTCTTCTGGACTGTAAATATCACAGCTGACTGAGCCAGAGATACTCTTCTGGACTGGAGATATCATACCTGACTGAGCCAGAGATACTCGTCTGGACTGGAGATATCATACCTGACTGAACCAGAGATACCCTTCTGGACTGTAGATATCACAGCTGACTGAGCCAGAGATACTCTTCTGGACTGTAGATATCACA
>NW_024607842.1:0-7500 GCF_018296145.1 Oncorhynchus tshawytscha | reverse complement strand
TATCCAGGAAGGGAGAGGATCTGTCTGAGTCCTGTTATGTCAACACACATACACATGCAGTGATCAGAATCACCTCACTAAAGCTCACACGCCCAGGACCTGGCTGTTATACGTTGAGCTAAAAGGAGTTTGTAGGTAGAACACACAGTTTCGCCCTCTAGTGGTGAAGGGTTGAACAGATCAGGACCTGGCTGTTATACGTTGAGCTAAAAGGAGACTGTAGATGAAGAACACACACATACGCCCTCTAGTGGTGAAGGGTTGAACAGATCAGGACCTGGGTGGGTGTGGGCTGTGATCCGCAGCATTACAGCTTCAGGCAAATGTCACCTGCGGAAACCCTTGAATATCTTTGTAAATAATGTTATAATATATATCATGTGGAGAGCAGAAGCCAATCAGCATTTTATCTCCAGTCATTCTGTGAAATAATAATGGAACTGGGAATCTACATTCAATCAATCGTTCAACATGAGCTCAGTTGTAAAACTTTACAGATTTGTGAAACAAGTCCAAAGCATGAGCCCCAAACAACTAGACACGCCCCATTCTGACCCCAATATGACCTGGTCATATGTAGCTACTAGACACGCCCCATTCTGACCCCAACATGACCTGGTCATATGTAGCTACTAGACACGCCCCATTCTGACCCCAACATGACCTGGTCATATGTAGCTACTAGACACGCCCCCCATTCTGACCCCAACATGACCTGGTCATATGGTCATAGCTACTAGACACGCCCCATTCTGACCCCAACATGACCTGGTCATATGTAGCTACTAGACACGCCCCATTCTGACCCCAACATGACCTGGTCATATGTAGCTACTAGACACGCCCCATTCTGACCCCAACTATGACCTGGTCATATGTAGCTACTAGACCTTCTGACCCCAACATGACCTGGTCATATGTAGCTACTAGACACGCCCCATTCTGACCCCATGACCTGGTCATATGTAGCTACTAGACACGCCCCATTCTGACCCCAACTATGACCTGGTCATATGTAGCTACTAGACACGCCCCATTCTGACCCCAACATGACCTGGTCATATGTAGCTACTAGACACGCCCCATTCTGACCCCAACATGACCTGGTCATATGTAGCTACTAGACACGCCCCATTCTGACCCCAACATGACCTGGTCATATGTAGCTACTAGACACGCCCCATTCTGACCCATATGTAGCTGACACCCCCATTCTGACCCCAACATGACCTGGTCATATGTAGCTACTAGACACGCCCCATTCTGACCCCAACATGACCTGGTCATATGTAGCTACTAGACACGCCCCATTCTGACCCCAACATGACCTGGTCATATGTAGCTACTAGACACGCCCCATTCTGACCCCAACATGACCTGGTCATATGTAGCTACTAGACACGCCCCATTCTGACCCCAACATGACCTGGTCATATGTAGCTACTAGACACGCCCCATTCTGACCCCAACATGACCTGGTCATATGTAGACACACCCCATTCTGACTGAGACACTAGACACCCCCATTCTGACCCCAACATGACCTGGTCATATGTAGCTACTAGACACGCCCCATTCTGACCCCAACATGACCTGGTCATATGTAGCTACTAGACCTGACCTGGTCATATGTAGCTACTAGACACGCCCCATTCTGACCCCAACTATGACCTGGTCATATGTAGCTACTAGACACGCCCCATTCTGACCCCAACATGACCTGGTCATATGTAGCTACTAGACACGCCCCATTCTGACCCCAACATGACCTGGTCATATGTAGCTACTAGACACGCCCCATTCTGACCCCAACATGACCTGGTCATATGTAGCTACTAGACACGCCCCATTCTGACCCCAACATGACCTGGTCATATGTAGCTACTAGACACGCCCCATTCTGACCCCAACATGACCTGGTCATATGTAGCTACTAGACACGCCCCATTCTGACCCCAACATGACCTGGTCATATGTAGCTACTAGACACGCCCCATTCTGACCCCAACATGACCTGGTCATATGTAGCCTAGACACGCCCCATTCTGACCCCAACATGACCTGGTCATATGTAGCTACTAGACACGCCCCATTCTGACCCCAACATGACCTGGTCATATGTAGCTACTAGACACGCCCCATTCTGACCCCAACCCCATGACCTGGTCATATGTAGCTACCCCCATTCTGACCCCAACATGACCTGGTCATATGTAGCTACTAGACACGCCCCATTCTGACCCCATGACCCCAACATGACCTGGTCATATGTAGCTACTAGACACGCCCCATTCTGACCTGGTCCAACATGACCTGGTCATATGTAGCTACTAGACACGCCCCATTCTGACCCCAACATGACCTGGTCATATGTAGCTACTAGACACGCCCCATTCTGACCCCAACATGACCTGGTCATATGTAGCTACTAGACACACCCCATTCTGACCCCAACATGACCTGGTCATATGTAGCTACTAGACACGCCCCATTCTGACCCCAACTATGACCTGGTCATATGTAGCTACTAGACACGCCCCATTCTGACCCCAACATGACCTGGTCATATGTAGCTACTAGACACGCCCCATTCTGACCCCAACATGACCTGGTCATATGTAGCTACTAGACACGCCCCATTCTGACCCCAACATGACCTGGTCATATGTAGCTACTAGACACGCCCCATTCTGACCCCAACATGACCTGGTCATATGTAGCTACTAGACACGCCCCATTCTGACCCCAACTGGTCATGACCTGACACGTCTGACCCCAACTATGACCTGGTCATATGTAGCTACTAGACACACCCCATTCTGACCCCAACTGGTCATATGTAGCTACTAGACACGCCCCATTCTGACCCCAAGACACGCCCCATTCTGACCCCAACATGACCTGGTCATATGTAGCTACTAGACACGCCCCATTCTGACCCCAACCCCAACCATGACCTGGTCATATGTAGCTACTAGACACCCCCATTCTGACCCCAACATGACCTGGTCATATGTAGCTACTAGACACGCCCCATTCTGACCCCCAACATGACCTGGTCATATCTAGACACGCCCCATTCTGACCCCAACATGACCTGGTCATATGTAGCTACTAGACACGCCCCATTCTGACCCCAACATGACCTGGTCATATGTAGCTACTAGACACGCCCCATTCTGACCCCATTCTGACCCCATGACCTGGTCATATGTAGCTACTAGACACGCCCCATTCTGACCCCAACATGACCTGGTCATATGTAGCTACTAGACACGCCCCCCATTCTGACCCCAACCCTGGTCATATGTAGCCACTAGTGTCTGGTCATATGTAGCCACTAGACACGCCCAATCTGACCCCCTATGACCTGGTCATATGTAGCCACTAGACACGCCCCAATCTGACCCCAACATGACCTGGTCAGTGTCTCAGAGGAATCCCCCAGTGTCTCAGAGGAACCCCCAGTGTCTCAGAGGAATCCCCCCCCCAGTGTCTCAGAGGAACCCCCCCCAGTGTCTCAGAGGACCCCCAGTGTCTCAGAGGAATCCCCCTAGTGTCTCAGAGGACCCCCCCAGTGTCTCAGAGGAACCCCCCCAGTGTCTCAGAGGAACCTCCCCCAGTGTCTCAGAGGAACCCCCCAGTGTCTCAGAGTACCCCCCTCCCAGTGTCTCATCGGACCTCCCACCCCCAGTGTCTCAGAGGAATCCCCAGTGTCTCAGAGGAACCCCCCCCAGTGTCTCAGAGGAACCCCCCAGTGTCTCAGAGGAACCCCCCAGTGTCTCCCAGGACCCCCCCCAGTGTCTCAGAGGAATCCCCCCCCAGTGTCTCAGAGGAATCCCCCCAGTGTCTCAGAGGAACCCCCCCTCAGTGTCTCAGAGTACCCCCCCAGTGTCTCCCAGTGTCTCATCGGACCTCCCACCCCCAGTGTCTCAGAGGAATCCCCCAGTCTGTGTGTGTGTGTGTGTGTGTGTGTGTGTGTGTGTGTGTGTGTGTGTGTGTGTGTGTGTGTGTGTCTGTCTGTGTGTGTCTATGTGTGTCTGTTTGTGTTTGTGTGTGTGTGTGTGTGTTTCTGTCTGCTTGTGTGTGTGCATGTATGTGTGTGTGTGTGTGTGTGTGTGTTTCTGTGTGTGTCTGTGTGTGTGTGCGTGCGTGTGTGTGCATCATACCATCTAGTGGAGGAAAAGCACAATGGATTATGGGTTATTTATATTACGGAAACCTACAATGTCATAATTACATCATAATTTGGCCCCATGAATTTATTCAAATGTTTTTAATTTTAATAGTTTTATGTTACTATAATATACAGTTTGTTGGGAAAGTATTCAGACCCCTCGACTTTTTCCACATTTTGTTAAGTTAAAGCCTTATTCTAAAATGGATTAAATTTATACAACATCCTTATCAATATACACACAATACCCCATAATGACATCACAATACCCCCATAATGACATCACAATACCCCATAATGACAAAGTGAAAACGAAGATTTTTTTTTTTGCATATGTATTGATAACAAAAAAACTGAAATACCTTATTAACATAAGTATTCAGACCCTTTGCTTTCAGACTCAACATTTACCTCAGGTGCATCCTGTTTCCATTGATCATCCTTGAGATGTTTCTACAACTTTATTGGAGTCCACCTGTGGTAAATTCAATTGATTGGACATGATTTTGGAAAGTCACACAGCTGTCTATATAAGGTTCCACAGTTGAAGGTGCATTTCAGAACAAAAACTCAAGCCATGATGTCGAAGGAATTATCTGTAGAGCTCCGAGACAGGATTGTGTCGAGGCACAGATCAGGGGAAGGGAACCAAAACATTTCTGCAGCATTGAAGATCCCCCAACAACACAGTGGCCTCCATCATTGTAAAATGGAAGAAGTTTGGAACCGCCAAAACTCTTCCTAGTGGTGGCCGCCCTGCCAAAATGAGCAGTCGGGGGAGAAGGGCCTTGGTCAGGGAGGTGACCAGGATCCCGATGGTCACTCTGACAGAGCTCCAGAGTTCCTCTGTGGAGATGGGAGAACCTTCCAGAAGGACAAACATCTCTGCAGAACTCCACCAATCAGGCCTTTATGGTTGGGTGGCCAGACAGAAGCCACTCCTCAGTAAAAGGCACATGCTTTTCATAGCAGCCAGATTGTTGTATAATTCCTTCTGGCATCTACGTACACTCCTCGTCTCACCTTTCCCTTCACTTGTGTTCTTCAGTGTACAACACGTCAGCTGTCTGTGACCAGGTGAAAAAAACTTTCCAAGACAAACCTTCATATCATAACCGCTAACTGCTACACACAGCCTAAATCGTTATCACCATATTAGCTAACATCAAGTCAACAACATAGCTTCTAGAAGCTAACACTTTAGTAAACCCGCTACAATCATGCAGTACAGTGTACAGTTAGCAGCAAGCAGTTTAGCACTTACACTGGCAGGCCACGGTGACAATAAATGAATCAAACCAAACGCTAACCTTGACTTGGAAGAGTTCTGTTGTTGGATAGCCATAGCCAGCCAAGTAACATAGCATCCTTCTCTGTTTAAGCCGGATTTGAGTAGGCTACACTAGCAAGCTGCATTCGCTAGCTAAGTAACTGAAAGTTAAATAAAATAAGAAATATATCTAGCTCTCTCTCTCTCTCTCTCTCTCTCTCTCTCTCTCTTGCTTCTCCTTGATTTTTGAAGAAATTAATTAGTTCATAGCTGTTCAACTATTGTCTTTCTCTATCTTTGAGTCAACTACTCACTAGATTTGATGCACTGCAGTGCTAACTAGCTGTAGCTTATGCTTTCAGTACTAGATTCATTCTCTGATCCTTTGATTGGGTGGACAATATGTCAGTTCAAGCTGCAAGAGCTCTGATAGGTTGGAGGACGTTCTATGGAAGTTGTCATAATTACTGTGTAAATACATGGAAGGGGGTGAGAACCGTGAGCCTCCGAGGTTTTGTATTGAAGTCAATGTACCCAGAGGAGGATGGAAGCTAGCTGTCCTCCGGCTACACCATGGTGCTACCCTACAGAGCGCTGCTGAGGCTACTGTAGATCTTCAATGCAAACAATGTGTTTTAATCAATTATTTGGTGACGTGAATATATTTAGTATAGTTTTATCTACAAACGATAACATTTCTAATGTTTCGCAATTTTTTTAATGAAATTGACCGAGGAGGATGGTCCTTCACTTCCTCCTCTGAGGAGCCTCCACTGACTCACAGTCACGCATGCTTACATTTTACAATTTGTCCATTTCCCCCATTATAAAAACAATAAATAACAAAATACTGAAGTATTTTCTTTTATTAGACAGAGTCGTGTAAACAGGAATGACAGGAGGAGAATGTAGATTAAAATGGAGGATGTTATCAGAGGAGACATATGAACACAAATACACATATTAGGGGTCTTGTTAAAGGGTCTTAAGGGTCGGACTCAAACATCTTCTTTCTACCGTCCATGCCAGCCTTGTCCTCTATGTTCTTACGCCAGTCAGCTGCATCTTTCACCTGTGGAGTTAGAGAAGGGACAGGAGAGGAGAGGAAGAGGAGAGAGAGAGAGGAGGAGGAGAGGAAGAGGAGAGAGGAAGAGGAAGAGGGAGAGGGAGAGGAGAGGAGAGGAGAGGAGGGAGGGAGAGGAGAGGAGAGGAGAGGAGAGGAGGAGAGGAGGGAGGGAGGAAGAGGAGAGGAGAGGAGAGGAGAGAGGAGAGGAGAGGAGAGAGGAGAGGAGAGGAGAGGAGAGGAGAGGAGGAGAGGAGAGGAGAGGAGGAAGAGGAGGGAGGGAAGAGGGAGAGGGAGAGGAGAGAGGAGAGGAGAGGAGAGGGGGAGAGGAGAGAGAGGAGAGGAGGGAGGGAGAGGAGAGGAGAGAGGAGAGGAGAGGAGGGAGAGGGAGAGGAGAGGAAGAGGGAGAGGAGAGGAGAGGAGAGAGGAGAGGAGAGGAGAGGAGAGGAGAGGAGAGGGAGAGGAGAGGAGAGGAGAGGAGGAGGGAGGGAGAGGAGAGGAGAGGAGAGGAAGAGGGAAGAGGAGAGGGAGAGAGGAGGAAGAGAGAGGAGAGGAGAGGAGAGGAGAGGAGAGGAGGGAGAGGAGAGGAGGAGAGGAGAGGAGAGGAGAGGAGAGGGAGAGAGAGGAGAGGAGAGGAGAGGAGAGGAGAGGAGTTTGGATTGGATGAGATGAGTTTGGATTGGATGAGGTTATAAGGTGGTTTGTGAACCCTGATATTCAAAATTGTGTAAGGCAGTCTGTCAGTCTATCTAGCATGGGGCCTCTTGGACACATTCCAACCCTACTCAGTAAAACAGAAGCAACCCTACCTCTTCCTTGACCTCTTTCTTGACTTGCTTCAGGTTGGACCTCAGATCCATGGACACCTTGTGTTTGGAGCCCAGCAGAGCCTGTAGCATAGCATCAGCAGACATGCGGACTTTCTTCAGGACGGGCTTCCTGAACTTGCCCTTCAGGTCTTGTAGTTTTATCTTCAGATCCTCAATCTGA
>NW_024607841.1:0-39364 GCF_018296145.1 Oncorhynchus tshawytscha | reverse complement strand
GACAGGATAAATACACTGGTACAGAGAGACAAGAAACACAGGGATAAATACAATGGTACAGAGAGACAGGAAACACAGGGATAAATACACTGTCCCAGAGAGACAGGAAACACAGGGATAAATGCACTGGTACAGAGAGACAGGAAACACAGGGATAAATACACTGGTACAGAGAGACAAGAAACACAGGGATAAATACACTGGTACAGAGAGACAGGAAACACAGGGATAAATACACTGGTACAGAGAGACAAGAAACACAGGGATAAATACACTGGTACAGAGAGACAGGAAACACAGGGATAAATACACTGGTACACAGAGACAGGAAACACAGGGATAAATGCACAGAGAGACAGGAAACACAGAGATAAATACACTGGTACAGAGAGACAGGAAACACAGGGATAAATACCCTGGAACACAGAGACAGGAAACACAGGGATAAATACACAGAGAGACAGGAAACACAGGGATAAATACACAGAGAGACAGGAAACACAGAGATAAATACACTGGTGCAGAGAGACAGGAAACACAGGGATAAATACACTGGTACAGAGAGACAGGAAACACAGGGATAAATACACTGGTACAGAGAGACAGGAAACACAGAGATAAATGCACTGGTACAGAGAGACAGGAAACACAGGGATAAATACACTGGTACAGAGAGACAGGAAACACAGGGATAAATACACTGGTACAGATAGACAGGAAACACAGGGATTAATACACTGGTACAGCGAGACAGGAAACACAGGGATAAATACACAGAGAGACAGGAAACACAGGGATAAATACACAGAGAAACAGGAAACACAGGGATAAATGCACAGAGAAACAGGAAACACAGGGATAAATACACAGAGAGACATGAAACACAGGTATAAATACACAGAGAAACAGGAAAAACAGGGATAAATACACAGAGAAACAGGAAACACAGGAATAAATACACAGAGAAACAGGAAACACAGGGATAAATACACAGAGAAACGGGAAATACAGGGATAAATACACAGAGAGACAGGAAACACAGGGATAAATACACTGGCACAGAGAGACAGGAAACAGAGGGATAAATACACTGTTACAGAGAGACAGGAAACACGGGGATAAATACACTGGTACAGAGAGACAGGAAACACAGGGATAAATACACAGAGAGACAGGAAACACAGGGATAAATACACAGAGAGACAGGAAACACAGGGATAAATACACAGAGAGACAGGAAACACAGATATAAATACACTGGTGCAGAGAGACAGGAAACACAGGGTTAAATACACAGAGAAACAGGAAACACAGGGATAAATACACAGAGAAACAGGAAACACAGGGATAAATACACAGAGAAACAGGAAACACAGGGATAAATACACAGAGAGACAGGAAACACAAGGATAAATACACTGGCACAGAGAGACAGGAAACAGAGGGATAAATACACTGTTACAGAGAGACAGGAAACACAGGGATAAATACACTGGTGCAGAGAGACAGGAAACACAGTTATAAATACAAAGAGAAACAGGAAACACAGGGATATATATGCAGAGAAACAGGAAACACAGGGATACATACACAGAGATACAGGAAACACAGGGATAAATACACTGGTACAGAGAAACAGGAAGCACAGGGATAAATACACTGGTACAGAGAGACAGGAAACACAGGGATAAATACACAGAGAGACAGGAAACACAGATATAAATACACTGGTGCAGAGAGACAGGAAACACAGGGATAAATACACTGGTACAGAGAGACAGGAAACACAGGGATAAATACACTGGTACAGAGAAACAGGAAGCACAGGGATAAATACACTGGGACAGAGAGACATGAAACACAGGGATAAATACACTGGCACAGAGAGACAGGAAACACAGGGACAAATACACTGTTACAGAGAGACAGGAAACACAGGGATAAATACACAGAGAAACAGGAAATACAGGGATAAATACACAGAGAAACAGGAAATACAGGGATAAATACACAGAGAGACAGGAAACACAGGGATAAATACACTGGCACAGAGAGACAGGAAACAGAGGGATAAATGCACTGTTACAGAGAGACAGGAAACACGGGGATAAATAAAAAGAGAAACAGGAAATACAGGGATAAATACACAGAGAAACAGGAAATACAAGGATAAATACACAGAGAGACAGGAAACACGGGGATAAATACACTAGTACAGAGAGACAGGAAACACAGGGATAAATACACTGGTACAGAGAGACAGGAAACACAGAGATAAATACACTGGTACAGAGAGACAGGAAACACAGGGATAAATACACTGGTACAGAGAGACAGGAAACACAGAGATAAATACACTGGTACAGAGAGACAGGAAACACAGGGATAAATACACTGGTACAGAGAGACAGGAAACACAGGGATAAATACACTGGTACAGACAGACAAGAAACACAGGGATAAATACACTGGTACAGAGAGACAGGAAACACAGGGATAAATACACTGGTACAGAGAGACAGGAAACACAGGGATAAATACACTGGAACACAGAGACAGGAAACACAGGGATAAATACACAGAGAGACAGGAAACACAGAGATAAATACACTGGTGCAGAGAGACAGGAAACACAGGGATAAATACACTGGTACAGAGAGACAGGAAACACAGGGATAAATACACTGGTACAGAGAGACAGGAAACACAGGGATAAATACACTGGTACAGATAGACAGGAAACACAGGGATAAATACACTGGTACAGCGAGACAGGAAACACAGGGATAAATACACAGAGAGACAGGAAACACAGGGATAAATACACAGAGAAACAGGAAACACAGGGATAAATACACAGAGAAACAGGAAACACAGGGATAAATACACAGAGAGATAAGAAACACAGGGATAAATATACACAGAGAAACAGGAAAAATAGGGATAAATACACAGAGAAACAGGAAACACAGGGATAAATACACAGAGAAACAGGAAACACAGGGATTAATACAGAGAGAAACAGGAAATACAGGGATAAATACACAGAGAGACAGGAAACACAGGGATAAATACACTGGCACAGAGAGACAGGAAACACAGGGACAAATACACTGTTACAGAGAGACAGGAAACACAGGGATAAATACACAGAGAGATAGGAAACACATGGATAAATACACAGAGAGACAGGAAACACAGGGATAAATACACAGAGAGACAGGAAACACAGGGATAAATACACTGGCACAGAGAGACAGGAAACACAGGATTGAATACACTGGCACAGAGAGACAGGAAACACAGGCATAAATACACTGGCACAGAGAGACAGGAAACACAGGGATAAATACACAGAGAGACAGGAAACACAGGGATACATACACTGGTGCAGAGAGACAGGAAACACACGGGGATAAATACACTGGTACAGAGAGACAGGAAACACAGAGATAAATACACTGGTACAGAGAGACAGGAAACACAGGGATAAATACACTGTTACAGAGAGACAGGAAACACAGGGATAAATACACTGGTACAGAGAGACAGGAAACACAGGGATAAATACACTGGTACAGATAGACAGGAAACACAGGGATAAATACACTGGTACAGCGAGACAGGAAACACAGGGATAAATACACAGAGAGACAGGAAACACAGGGATAAATACACAGAGAAACAGGAAACACAGGGATAAATACACAGAGATACAGGAAACACAGGGATAAATACACAGAGAGATAAGAAACACGGGGATAAATACACAGAGAGACAGGAAACACAGGGATAAATACACAGAGAGACAGGAAACACAGGGATAAATACACTGGCACAGAGAGACAGGAAACACAGGGATAAATACACAGAGAAACAGGAAACACAGGGATAAATACACAGAGAAACAGGAAACACAGGGATACATACACAGAGAAACAGGAAATACAGGGATAAATACACAGAGAGACAGGAAACACAGGGATAAATACACAGAGAGACAGGAAACACAGGGATAAATACACTGGCACAGAGAGACAGGAAACACAGGGACAAATACACTGTTACAGAGAGACAGGAAACACAGGGATAAATACACAGAGAGATAGGAAACACGTGGATAAATACACAGAGAGACAGGAAACACAGGGATAAATACACAGAGAGACAGGAAACACAGGGATAAATACACTGGCACAGAGAGACAGGAAACACAGGGATGAATACACTGGCACAGAGAGACAGGAAACACAGGGATAAATACACTGGCACAGAGAGACAGGAAACACAGGGATAAATACACAGAGAGACAGGAAACACAGGGATAAATACACTGGTACAGAGAGACAGGAAACACAGGGATAAATACACTGGCACAGAGAGACAGGAAACACAGGGATAAATACACTGACACAGAGAGACAGGAAACACAGGGATAAATACACTGGTACAGAGAGACAATAAACACAGGGATAAATACACAGGTACAGAGAGACAGGAAACACAGGGATAAATACACAGAGAAACAGGAAACACAGGGATAAATACACAGAGAAACAGGAAACACAGGGATAAATACACAGAGAAACAGGAAATACAGGGATAAATACACAGAGAGACAGGAAACACAGGGATAAATACACAGAGAGACAGGAAACACAGGGATAAATACACAGAGAGACAGGAAACACAGGGATAAATACACTGGCACCGAGAGACAGGAAACACAGGGATAAATACACAGAGAAACAGGAAACACAGGGATAAATACACAGAGAGACAGGAAACACAGGGATAAATACACTGGTACAGAGAGACAGGAAACACAGGGATAAATACACTGGCACAGAGAGACAGGAAACACAGGGATAAATACACTGACACAGAGAGACAGGAAACACAGGGATAAATACACTGGTACAGAGAGACAAGAAACACAGGGATAAATACACAGGTACAGAGAGACAGGAAACACAGGGATAAATACACAGAGAAACAGGAAACACAGGGATAAATACACAGAGAAACAGGAAATACAGGGATAAATACACAGAGAGACAGGAAACACAGGGATAAATACACAGAGAGACAGGAAACACAGGGATAAATACACTGGCACAGAGAGACAGGAAACTCAGGGACAAATACACTGTTACAGAGAGACAGGAAACACAGGGATAAATACACAGAGAGATAGGAAACACATGGATAAATACACAGAGAGACAGGAAATACAGGGATAAATACACAGAGAGACAGGAAACACAGGGATAAATACACTGGCACAGAGAGACAGGAAACACAGGGATGAATACACTGGCACAGAGAGACAGGAAACACAGGGATAAATACACTGGCACAGAGAGACAGGAAACACAGGGATAAATACACAGAGAGACAGGAAACACAGGGATAAATACACTGGTACAGAGAGACAGGAAACACAGGGATAAATACACTGGCACAGAGAGACAGGAAACACAGGGATAAATACACTGACACAGAGAGACAGGAAACACAGGGATAAATACACTGGTACAGAGAGACAATAAACACAGGGATAAATACACAGGTACAGAGAGACAGGAAACACAGGGATAAATACACAGAGAGACAGGAAACACAGGGATAAATACACAGAGAAACAGGAAACACAGGGATACATACACAGAGAAACAGGAAATACAGGGATAAATACACAGAGAGACAGGAAACACAGGGATAAATACACACAGAGACAGGAAACACAGGGATAAATACACTGGCACAGAGAGACAGGAAACACAGGGACAAATACACTGTTACAGAGAGACAGGAAATACAGGGATAAATACACAGAGAGATAGGAAACACATGGATAAATACACAGAGAGACAGGAAACACAGGGATAAATACACAGAGAGACAGGAAACACAGGGATAAATACACTGGCACAGAGAGACAGGAAACACAGGGATGAATACACTGGCACAGAGAGACAGGAAACACAGGGATAAATACACTGGCACAGAGAGACAGGAAACACAGGGATAAATACACAGAGAGACAGGAAACACAGGGATAAATACACTGGTACAGAGAGACAGGAAACACAGGGATAAATACACTGGCACAGAGAGACAGGAAACACAGGGATAAATACACTGACACAGAGAGACAGGAAACACAGGGATAAATACACTGGTACAGAGAGACAATAAACACAGGGATAAATACACAGGTACAGAGAGACAGGAAACACAGGGATAAATACACAGAGAAACAGGAAACACAGGGATAAATACACAGAGAAACAGGAAACACAGGGATAAATACACAGAGAAACAGGAAATACAGGGATAAATACACAGAGAGACAGGAAACACAGGGATAAATACACAGAGAGACAGGAAACACAGGGATAAATACACAGAGAGACAGGAAACACAGGGATAAATACACTGGCACCGAGAGACAGGAAACACAGGGATAAATACACAGAGAAACAGGAAACACAGGGATAAATACACAGAGAGACAGGAAACACAGGGATAAATACACTGGTACAGAGAGACAGGAAACACAGGGATAAATACACTGGCACAGAGAGACAGGAAACACAGGGATAAATACACTGACACAGAGAGACAGGAAACACAGGGATAAATACACTGGTACAGAGAGACAATAAACACAGGGATAAATACACAGGTACAGAGAGACAGGAAACACAGAGATAAATACACAGAGAAACAGGAAACACAGGGATAAATACACAGAGAAACAGGAAATACAGGGATAAATACACAGAGAGACAGGAAACACAGGGATAAATACACAGAGAGACAGGAAACACAGGGATAAATACAATGGCACAGAGAGACAGGAAACACAGGGATAAATACACTGTTACAGAGAGACAGGAAACACAGGGATAAATACACAGAGAGATAGGAAACACATGGATAAATACACAGAGAGACAGGAAATACAGGGATAAATACACAGAGAGACAGGAAACACAGGGATAAATACACTGGCACAGAGAGACAGGAAACACAGGGATGAATACACTGGCACAGAGAGACAGGAAACACAGGGATAAATACACTGGCACAGAGAGACAGGAAACACAAGGATAAATACACAGAGAGACAGGAAACACAGGGATAAATACACTGGTACAGAGAGACAGGAAACACAGGGATAAATACACTGGTACAGAGAAACAGGAAGCACAGGGATAAATACACTGGCACAGAGAGACAGGAAACACAGGGATAAATACACTGGCACAGAGAGACAGGAAACACAGGGATAAATACACAGAGAGACAGGAAACACAGGGATAAATACACTGGTACAGAGAGACAGGAAACACAGGGATAAATACACTGGCACAGGGAGACAGGAAGCACAGGGATAAATACACTGACACAGAGAGACAGGAAACACAGGGATAAATACACTGGTACAGAGAGACAATAAACACAGGGATAAATACACAGGTACAGAGAGACAGGAAACACAGGGATAAATACACAGAGAAACAGGAAACACAGGGATAAATACACAGAGAAACAGGAAGTACAGGGATAAATACACAGAGAGACAGGAAACACAGGGATAAATACACAGAGAGACAGGAAACACAGGGATAAATACACTGGCACAGAGAGACAGGAAACACAGGGACAAATACACTGTTACAGAGAGACAGGAAACACAGGGATAAATACACAGAGAGATAGGAAACACATGGATAAATACACAGAGAGACAGGAAACGCAGGGATAAATACACAGAGAGACAGGAAACACAGGGATAAATACACTGGCACAGAGAGACAGGAAACACAGGGATGAATACACTGGCACAGAGAGACAGGAAACACAGGGATAAATACACTGGCACAGAGAGACAGGAAACACAGGGATAAATACACAGAGAGACAGGAAACACAGGGATAAATACACTGGTACAGAGAGACAGGAACCACAGGGATAAATACACTGGCACAGAGAGACAGGAAACACAGGGATAAATACACTGGCACAGAGAGACAGGAAACACAGGGATAAATACACTGGTACAGAGACAATAAACACAGGGATAAATACACAGGTACAGAGAGACAGGAAACACAGGGATAAATACACTGGCCCAGAGAGACAGGAAACACAGGGATAAATACACTGGTACAGAGAGACAGGAAACACAGGGATAAATACACTGGTGCAGAGAGACAGGAAACACAGGGATAAATACAAAGAGAAACAGGAAACACAGGGATATATACGCAGAGAAACAGGAAACACAGGGATACATACACAGAGATACAGGAAACACAGGGATAAATACACTGGTACAGAGAAACAGGAAGCACAGGGATAAATACACTGGGACAGAGAGACAGGAAACACAGGGATAAATACACTGGCACAGAGAGACAGGAAACACAGGGACAAATACACTGTTACAGAGAGACAGGAAACACAGGGATAAATACACAGAGAGATAGGAAACACATGGATAAATACACAGAGAGACAGGAAACACAGGGATAAATACACAGAGAGACAGGAAACACAGGGATAAATACACTGGCACAGAGAGACAGGAAACACAGGGATGAATACACTGGCACAGAGAGACAGGAAACACAGGGATAAATACACTGGCACAGAGAGACAGGAAACACAGGGATAAATACACAGAGAGACAGGAAACACAGGGATAAATACACTGGTACAGAGAGACAGGAAACACAGGGATAAATACACTGGCACAGAGAGACAGGAAACACAGGGATAAATACACTGGTACAGAGAGACAATAAACACAGGGATAAATACACAGGTACAGAGAGACAGGAAACACAGGGATAAATACACTGGTACAGAGAGACAATAAACACAGGGATAAATACACAGGTACAGAGAGACAGGAAACACAGGGATAAATACACAGAGAAACAGGAAACACAGGGATAAATACACAGAGAAACAGGAAATACAGGGATAAATACACAGAGAGACAGGAAACACAGGGATAAATACACAGAGAGACAGGAAACACAGGGATAAATACACTGGCACAGAGAGACAGGAAACACAGGGACAAATACACTGTTACAGAGAGACAGGAAACACAGGGATAAATACACAGAGAGATAGGAAACACATGGATAAATACACAGAGAGACAGGAAATACAGGGATAAATACACAGAGAGACAGGAAACACAGGGATAAATACACTGGCACAGAGAGACAGGAAACACAGGGATGAATACACTGGCACAGAGAGACAGGAAACACAGGGATAAATACACTGGCACAGAGAGACAGGAAACACAGGGATAAATACACAGAGAGACAGGAAACACAGGGATAAATACACTGGTACAGAGAGACAGGAAACACAGGGATAAATACACTGGCACAGAGAGACAGGAAACACAGGGATAAATACACTGACACAGAGAGACAGGAAACACAGGGATAAATACACTGGTACAGAGAGACAATAAACACAGGGATAAATACACAGGTACAGAGAGACAGGAAACACAGGGATAAATACACAGAGAAACAGGAAACACAGGGATAAATACACAGAGAAACAGGAAACACAGGGATAAATACACAGAGAAACAGGAAATACAGGGATAAATACACAGAGAGACAGGAAACACAGGGATAAATACACAGAGAGACAGGAAACACAGGGATAAATACACTGGCACAGAGAGACAGGAAACACAGGGACAAATACACTGTTACAGAGAGACAGGAAACACAGGGATAAATACACAGAGAGATAGGAAACACATGGATAAATACACAGAGAGACAGGAAACGCAGGGATAAATACACAGAGAGACAGGAAACACAGGGATAAATACACTGGCACAGAGAGACAGGAAACACAGGGATGAATACACTGGCTCAGAGAGACAGGAAACACAGGGATAAATACACTGGCACAGAGAGACAGGAAACACAGGGATAAATACACAGAGAGACAGGAAACACAGGGATAAATACACTGGTACAGAGAGACAGGAACCACAGGGATAAATACACTGGCACAGAGAGACAGGAAACACAGGGATAAATACACTGGCACAGAGAGACAGGAAACACAGGGATAAATACACTGGTACAGAGAGACAATAAACACAGGGATAAATACACAGGTACAGAGAGACAGGAAACACAGGGATAAATACACTGGCCCAGAGAGACAGGAAACACAGGGATAAATACACTGGTACAGAGAGACAGGAAACACAGGGATAAATACACTGGTGCAGAGAGACAGGAAACACAGGGATAAATACAAAGAGAAACAGGAAACACAGGGATATATACGCAGAGAAACAGGAAACACAGGGATACATACACAGAGATACAGGAAACACAGGGATAAATACACTGGTACAGAGAAACAGGAAGCACAGGGATAAATACACTGGGACAGAGAGACAGGAAACACAGGGATAAATACACTGGCACAGAGAGACAGGAAACACAGGGACAAATACACTGTTACAGAGAGACAGGAAACACAGGGATAAATACACAGAGAGATAGGAAACACATGGATAAATACACAGAGAGACAGGAAACACAGGGATAAATACACAGAGAGACAGGAAACACAGGGATAAATACACTGGCACAGAGAGACAGGAAACACAGGGATAAATACACTGGCACAGAGAGACAGGAAACACAGGGATAAATACACTGGCACAGAGAGACAGGAAACACAGGGATAAATACACAGAGAGACAGGAAACACAGGGATAAATACACTGGTACAGAGAGACAGGAAACACAGGGATAAATACACTGGCACAGAGAGACAGGAAACACAGGGATAAATACACTGGTACAGAGAGACAATAAACACAGGGATAAATACACAGGTACAGAGAGACAGGAAACACAGGGATAAATACACTGGTACAGAGAGACAATAAACACAGGGATAAATACACAGGTACAGAGAGACAGGAAACACAGGGATAAATACACTGGCCCAGAGAGACAGGAAACACAGGGATAAATACACTGGTACAGAGAGACAGGAAACACAGGGATAAATACACTGGTGCAGAGAGACAGGAAATACAGGGATAAATACACTGGCACAGAGAGACAGGAAACACAGGGATAAATACACTGGCACAGGAGACAGGAAACACAGGGATAAATACACTGACACAGAGAGACAGGAAACACAGGGATAAATACACAGAGAGACAGGAAACACAGGGATAAATACACTGGTACAGAGAGACAGGAACCACAGGGATAAATACACTGGCACAGAGAGACAGGAAACACAGGGATAAATACACTGGCACAGAGAGACAGGAAACACAGGGATAAATACACTGGTACAGAGAGACAATAAACACAGGGATAAATACACAGGTACAGAGAGACAGGAAACACAGGGATAAATACACTGGCCCAGAGAGACAGGAAACACAGGGATAAATACACTGGTACAGAGAGACAGGAAACACAGGGATAAATACACTGGTACAGAGAGACAGGAAACACAGGGATGAATACACTGGTACAGAGAGACAGGAAACACAGGGATAAATACACTGGTGCAGAGAGACAGGAAACACAGGGATAAATACAAAGAGAAACAGGAAACACAGGGATATATACGCAGAGAAACAGGAAACACAGGGATACATACACAGAGATACAGGAAACACAGGGATAAATACACTGGTACAGAGAAACAGGAAGCACAGGGATAAATACACTGGGACAGAGAGACAGGAAACACAGGGATGAATACACTGGCACAGAGAGACAGGAAACACAGGGACAAATACACTGTTACAGAGAGACAGGAAACACAGGGATAAATACACAGAGAGATAGGAAACACATGGATAAATACACAGAGAGACAGGAAACACAGGGATAAATACACAGAGAGACAGGAAACACAGGGATAAATACACTGGCACAGAGAGACAGGAAACACAGGGATGAATACACTGGCACAGAGAGACAGGAAACACAGGGATAAATACACTGGCACAGAGAGACAGGAAACACAGGGATAAATACACAGAGAGACAGGAAACACAGGGATAAATACACTGGTACAGAGAGACAGGAAACACAGGGATAAATACACTGGCACAGAGAGACAGGAAACACAGGGATAAATACACTGGCACAGAGAGACAGGAAACACAGGGATAAATACACTGGTACAGAGAGACAATAAACACAGGGATAAATACACAGGTACAGAGAGACAGGAAACACAGGGATAAATACACTGGTACAGAGAGACAATAAACACAGGGATAAATACACAGGTACAGAGAGACAGGAAACACAGGGATAAATACACTGGCCCAGAGAGACAGGAAACACAGGGATAAATACACTGGTACAGAGAGACAGGAAACACAGGGATAAATACACTGGTGCAGAGAGACAGGAAATACAGGGATAAATACACTGGCACAGAGAGACAGGAAACACAGGGATAAATACACTGGCACAGGAGACAGGAACCACAGGGATAAATACACTGGCACAGAGAGACAGGAAACACAGGGATAAATACACTGGCACAGAGAGACAGGAAACACAGGGATAAATACACTGGTACAGAGAGACAATAAACACAGGGATAAATACACAGGTACAGAGAGACAGGAAACACAGGGATAAATACACTGGCCCAGAGAGACAGGAAACACAGGGATAAATACACTGGTACAGAGAGACAGGAAACACAGGGATAAATACACTGGTGCAGAGAGACAGGAAACACAGGGATAAATACAAAGAGAAAGAGGAAACACAGGGATATATACGCAGAGAAACAGGAAACACAGGGATACATACACAGAGATACAGGAAACACAGGGATAAATACACTGGCACAGAGAGACAGGAAACACAGGGATAAATACACTGGTACAGAGAGACAATAAACACAGGGATAAATACACAGGTACAGAGAGACAGGAAACACAGGGATAAATACACTGGCCCAGAGAGACAGGAAACATAGGGATAAATACACTGGTACAGAGAGACAGGAAACACAGGGATAAATACACTGGTGCAGAGAGACAGGAAACACAGGGATAAATACAAAGAGAAACAGGAAACACAGGGATATATATGCAGAGAAACAGGAAACACAGGGATACATACACAGAGAGACAGGAAACACAGGGATAAATACACTGGTACAGAGAAACAGGAAGCACAGGGATAAATACACTGGGACAGAGAGACAGGAAACACAGGGATAAATACACTGGCACAGAGAGACAGGAAACACAGGGACAAATACACTGTTACAGAGAGACAGGAAACACAGGGATAAATACACGGAGAGATAGGAAACACAGGGATAAATACACAGAGAGACAGGAAACACAGGGATAAATACACTGGTACAGAGAGACAGGAAACACAGGGATAAATACACTGGCACAGAGAGACAGGAAACACAGGGATAAATACACTGGTACAGAGAAACAGGAAACACAGGGATAAATACACTGGTACAGAGAGACAGGAAACACAGGGATAAATACACTGGTACAGGCAGACAAGAAACACAGGGATAAATACACTGGTACAGAGAGACAGGAAACACAGGGATAAGTACACTGTTGCAGAGAGACAGGAAACACAGGGATAAATACACTGGTACAGAGAGACAAGAAACACAGGGATAAATACACTGGTACAGAGAGACAGGAAACACAGGGATAAATACACTGGTACAGATAGACAGGAAACACAGGGATAAATACACTGGTACAGCGAGACAGGAAACACAGGGATAAATACACAGAGAGACAGGAAACACAGGGATAAATACACAGAGAAACAGGAAACACAGGGATAAATACACAGAGAGACATGAAACACAGGGATAAATACACAGAGAAACAGGAAACACAGGGATAAATACACAGAGAAACAGGAAACACAGGGATACATACACAGAGAAACAGGAAATACAGGGATAAATACACAGAGAGACAGGAAACACAGGGATAAATACACTGGCACAGAGAGACAGGAAACACAGGGATAAATACACTGGTACAGAGAGACAAGAAACACAGGGATAAATACACTGGTACAGAGAGACAGGAAACACAGGGATAAATACACTGGCCCAGAGAGACAGGAAACACAGGGATAAATACACTGGTACAGAGAGACAGGAAACACAGGGATAAATACACAGAGAAACAGGAAACACAGGGATATATACGCAGAGAAACAGGAAACACAGGGATAAATACACAGAGAGACAGGAAACACAGGGATAAATACACTGGTACAGAGAAACAGGAAGCACAGGGATAAATACACTGGGACAGAGAATCAGGAAACACAGGGATAAATACACTGGCACAGAGGGACAGGAAACACAGGGACAAATACACTGGTACAGAAAGACAGGAAACACAGGGATGAATACACAGAGAGACAGGAAACACATGGATAAATACACAGAGAGACAGGAAACACAGGGATAAATACACTGGCACAGAGAGACAGGAAACACATGGATAAATACACAGAGAGACAGGAAACACAGGGATAAATACACAGAGAGACAGGAAACACAGGGATAAATACACTGGCACAGAGAGACAGGAAACACATGGATAAATACACAGAGAGACAGGAAACACAGGGATAAATACACAGAGAGACAGGAAACACAGGGATAAATACACTGGCACAGAGAGACAGGAAACACAAGGATAAATACACTGGTGCACAGAGAGACAGGAAACACAGGGATAAATACACTGGCACAGAGAGACAGGAAACACAGGGATAAATACACTGGTACAGAGAGACAGGAAACACAGGGAAAAATACACTGGGGAAAATAAGCGACACCTGGTGGGGGTGGAAACAAACACAAGGACAGGTGAAACAGATCAGGGCGTGACAATTTATCTCATAACAGTCATTTTCTTTTTCTAAAGGGAAGTGAAGGACCATACTGTCTTATCATAGTTACTATAATATACCCCGACCATACTGTCTTATCACGGTATACTATAATATAACCCTACCATACTGTCTTGTCATAGTATACTATAGTATAACCCCACCATACGGTCTTATCACAGTATACTATAATATAACCCTACCATACTGTCTTGCAATAATATACTATAATATACCCCTACCATACTGTCTTATCATAGTATACCATACCACTACCATACTGTCTTATCATAGTATACCATACCACTACCATACTGTCTTATCATAGTATACCATACCACTACCATACTGTCTTATCATAGTATACCATACCACTACCATACTATACCAATACCATACTGTCTTATCATAGTATACCATACCACTACCATACTGTCTTATCATAGTATACCATACCACGACCATACTGTACCCCTAACATACTGTCTTACCATAGTATACTATACCACTACCATACTGTCTTATCATAGTATACCATACCACTACCATACTGTCTTATCATAGTATACCATACCACGACCATACTGTCTTATCATAGTATACCATACCACGACCATACTGTCTTATCATAGTATACCATACCACTACCATACTGTCTTATCATAGTATACCATACCACGACCATACTGTCTTATCATAGTATACCATACCACGACCATACTGTCTTATCATAGTATACTATACCACTACCATACTGTCTTATCATAGTATACCATACCACTACCATACTGTCTTATCATAGTATACCATACCACGACCATACTGTACCCCTAACATACTGTCTTATCATAGTATACTATACCACTACCATACTGTCTTATCATAGTATACCATACCACTACCATACTGTCTTATCATAGTATACCATACCACGACCATACTGTCTTATCATAGTATACCATACCACGACCATACTGTCTTATCATAGTATACTATACCACTACCATACTGTCTTATCATAGTATACCATACCACGACCATACTGTACCCTAACATACTGTCTTATCATAGTATACTATACCACTACCATACTGTCTTATCATAGTATACCATACCACTACCATACTGTCTTATCATAGTATACCATACCACTACCATACTGTCTTATCATAGTATACCATACCACGACCATACTGTACCACTACCATACTGTCTTATCATAGTATACCATGCCACGACCATACTGTACCCCTAACATACTGTCTTATCATAGTATACTATACCACTACCGTACTGTCTTATCATAGTATACCATACCACTACCATACTGTCTTATCATAGTATACCATACCACTACCATACTGTCTTATCATAGTATACCATACCACGGCCATACTGTACCCTAACATACTGTCTTATCATAGTATACCATACCACGACCATACTGTACCCCTAACATACTGTCTTATCATAGTATACCATACCACGACCATACTGTCTTATCATAGTATACCATACCACGACCATACTGTACCCCTAACATACTGTCTTATCATAGTATACCATACCACGACCATACTGTACCCCTAACATACTGTCTTATCATAGTATACCATACCACGACCATACTGTCTTATCATAGTATACCATACCACGACCATACTGTCTTATCATAGTATACCATACCACGACCATACTGTACCCCTAACATACTGTCTTATCATAGTATACCATACCACGACCATACTGTCTTATCATAGTATACCATACCACGACCATACTGTACCCCTAACATACTGTCTTATCATAGTATACCATACCACGACCATACTGTACCCCTAACATACTGTCTTATCATAGTATACCATACCACGACCATACTGTCTTATCATAGTATACCATACCACGACCATACTGTCTTATCATAGTATACCATACCACGACCATACTGTACCCCTAACATACTGTCTTATCATAGTATACCATACCACGACCATACTGTACCCCTAACATACTGTCTTATCATAGTATACCATACCACGACCATACTGTCTTATCATAGTATACCATACCACGACCATACTGTCTTATCATAGTATACCATACCACGACCATACTGTACCCCTAACATACTGTCTTATCATAGTATACTATACCACTACCATACTGTCTTATCATAGTATACCATACCACTACCATACTGTCTTATCATAGTATACCATACCACGACCATACTGTCTTATCATAGTATACCATACCACGACCATACTGTCTTATCATAGTATACCATACCACGACCATACTGTACCCCTAACATACTGTCTTATCATAGTATACCATACCACGACCATACTGTACCCCTAACATACTGTCTTATCATAGTATACTATACCACTACCGTACTGTCTTATCATAGTATACCATACCACTACCATACTGTCTTATCATAGTATACCATACCACTACCATACTGTCTTATCATAGTATACCATACCACGACCATACTGTCTTATCATAGTATACCATACCACTACCATACTGTACCCCTAACATACTGTCTTATCATAGTATACCATACCACTACCATACTGTACCCCTAACATACTGTCTTATCATAGTATACCATACCACTACCATACTGTACCCCTAACATACTGTCTTATCATAGTATACCATACCACTACCATACTGTACCCCTAACATACTGTCTTATCATAGTATACCATACCACTACCATACTGTACCCCTAACATACTGTCTTATCATAGTATACCATACCACTACCATACTGTACCCCTAACATACTGTCTTATCATAGTATACCATACCACTACCATACTGTACCCCTAACATACTGTCTTATCATAGTATACCATACCACTACCATACTGTACCCCTACCATACTGTCTTATCATAGTATACCATACCACTACCATACTGTACCCCTACCATACTGTCTTATCATAGTATACCATACCACGACCATACTGTACCCCTACCATACTGTCTTATCATAGTATACCATACCACGACCATACTGTACCCCTACCATACTGTCTTATCATAGTATACCATACCACTACCATACTGTACCCCTACCATACTGTCTTATCATAGTATACCATACCACGACCATACTGTACCCCTAACATACTGTCTTATCATAGTATACCATACCACGACCATACTGTACCCCTACCATACTGTCTTATCATAGTATACCATACCACGACCATACTGTACCCCTACCATACTGTCTTATCATAGTATACCATACCACTACCATACTGTACCCCTAACATACTGTCTTATCATAGTATACCATACCACTACCATACTGTACCCCTAACATACTGTCTTATCATAGTATACCATACCACGACCATACTGTACCCCTAACATACTGTCTTATCATAGTATACCATACCACGACCATACTGTACCCCTAACATACTGTCTTATCATAGTATACCATACCACGACCATACTGTACCCCTAACATACTGTCTTATCATAGTATACCATACCACTACCATACTGTCTTATCATAGTATACCATACCACGACCATACTGTACCCCTAACATACTGTCTTATCATAGTATACCATACCACTACCATACTGTCTTATCATAGTATACCATACCACTACCATACTGTACCACTACCATACTGTCTTATCATAGTATACCATACCACTACCATACTGTACCCCTAACATACTGTCTTATCATAGTATACCATACCACTACCATACTATACCACTACCATACTGTCTTATCATAGTATACCATACCACTACCATACTGTACCCCTAACATACTGTCTTATCATAGTATACCATACCACTACCATACTGTACCCCTAACATACTGTCTTATCATAGTATACCATACCACTACCATACTGTACCCCTAACATACTGTCTTATCATAGTATACCATACCACTACCATACTGTACCCCTAACATACTGTCTTATCATAGTATACCATACCACTACCATACTATACCACTACCATACTGTCTTATCATAGTATACCATACCACTACCATACTGTACCCCTAACATACTGTCTTATCATAGTATACCATACCACTACCATACTGTCTTATCATAGTATACCATACCACTACCATACTGTACCCCTAACATACTGTCTTATCATAGTATACCATACCACGACCATACTGTACCCCTAACATACTGTCTTATCATAGTATACCATACCACTACCATACTGTACCCCTAACATACTGTCTTATCATAGTATACCATACCACGACCATACTGTACCCCTAACATACTGTCTTATCATAGTATACCATACCACGACCATACTGTACCCCTAACATACTGTCTTATCATAGTATACCATACCACTACCATACTGTCTTATCATAGTATACCATACCACGACCATACTGTACCCCTAACATACTGTCTTATCATAGTATACCATACCACTACCATACTGTACCCCTAACATACTGTCTTATCATAGTATACCATACCACTACCATACTGTACCCCTAACATACTGTCTTATCATAGTATACCATACCACTACCATACTGTACCCCTAACATACTGTCTTATCATAGTATACCATACCACTACCATACTGTACCCCTAACATACTGTCTTATCATAGTATACCATACCACTACCATACTGTACCCCTAACATACTGTCTTATCATAGTATACCATACCACTACCATACTATACCCCTAACATACTGTCTTATCATAGTATACCATACCACTACCATACTGTACCCCTAACATACTGTCTTATCATAGTATACCATACCACTACCATACTGTACCCCTAACATACTGTCTTATCATAGTATACCATACCACTACCATACTGTCTTATCATAGTATACCATACCACTACCATACTGTACCCCTAACATACTGTCTTATCATAGTATACTATACCACTACCATACTGTCTTATCATAGTATACCATACCACTACCATACTGTCTTATCATAGTATACTATACCACTACCATACTGTCTTATCATAGTATACTATACCACTAACATACTGTCTTATCATAGTATACCATACCACTACCATACTGTACCCCTAACATACTGTCTTATCATAGTATACCATACCACGACCATACTGTACCCCTAACATACTGTCTTATCATAGTATACCATACCACTACCATACTGTACCCCTAACATACTGTCTTATCATAGTATACCATACCACTACCATACTGTACCACTACCATACTGTCTTATCATAGTATACCATACCACTACCATACTGTACCCCTAACATACTGTCTTATCATAGTATACCATACCACTACCATACTATACCACTACCATACTGTCTTATCATAGTATACCATACCACTACCATACTGTACCCCTAACATACTGTCTTATCATAGTATACCATACCACTACCATACTGTCTTATCATAGTATACCATACCACTACCATACTGTACCCCTAACATACTGTCTTATCATAGTATACCATACCACGACCATACTGTACCCCTAACATACTGTCTTATCATAGTATACCGTACCACTACCATACTGTACCCCTAACATACTGTCTTATCATAGTATACCATACCACGACCATACTGTACCCCTAACATACTGTCTTATCATAGTATACCATACCACGACCATACTGTACCCCTAACATACTGTCTTATCATAGTATACCATACCACTACCATACTGTCTTATCATAGTATACCATACCACGACCATACTGTACCCCTAACATACTGTCTTATCATAGTATACCATACCACTACCATACTGTACCCCTAACATACTGTCTTATCATAGTATACCATACCACTACCATACTGTACCCCTAACATACTGTCTTATCATAGTATACCATACCACTACCATACTGTACCCCTAACATACTGTCTTATCATAGTATACCATACCACTACCATACTGTACCCCTAACATACTGTCTTATCATAGTATACCATACCACTACCATACTGTACCCCTAACATACTGTCTTATCATAGTATACCATACCACTACCATACTATACCCCTAACATACTGTCTTATCATAGTATACCATACCACTACCATACTGTACCCCTAACATACTGTCTTATCATAGTATACCATACCACTACCATACTGTACCCCTAACATACTGTCTTATCATAGTATACCATACCACTACCATACTGTCTTATCATAGTATACCATACCACTACCATACTGTACCCCTAACATACTGTCTTATCATAGTATACTATACCACTACCATACTGTCTTATCATAGTATACCATACCACTACCATACTGTCTTATCATAGTATACTATACCACTACCATACTGTCTTATCATAGTATACTATACCACTACCATACTGTCTTATCATAGTATACCATACCACTACCATACTGTCTTATCATAGTATACTATACCACTACCATACTGTCTTATCATAGTATACTATACCACTAACATACTGTCTTATCATAGTATACCATACCACTACCATACTGTACCCCTAACATACTGTCTTATCATAGTATACCATACCACTACCATACTGTACCCCTAACATACTGTCTTATCATAGTATACTATACCACTACCATACTGTCTTATCATAGTATACTATACCACTAACATACTGTCTTATCATAGTATACCATACCACTACCATACTGTACCCCTAACATACTGTCTTATCATAGTATACCATACCACGACCATACTGTACCCCTAACATACTGTCTTATCATAGTATACCATACCACTACCATACTGTACCCCTAACATACTGTCTTATCATAGTATACCATACCACTACCATACTGTACCCCTAACATACTGTCTTATCATAGTATACCATACCACTACCATACTGTACCCCTAACATACTGTCTTATCATAGTATACCATACCACTACCATACTGTCTTATCATAGTATACCATACCACTACCATACTGTACCCCTAACATACTGTCTTATCATAGTATACCATACCACTACCATACTGTACCCCTAACATACTGTCTTATCATAGTATACCATACCACTACCATACTGTACCCCTAACATACTGTCTTATCATAGTATACCATACCACTACCATACTGTACCCCTAACATACTGTCTTATCATAGTATACCATACCACGACCATACTGTACCCCTAACATACTGTCTTATCATAGTATACCATACCACGACCATACTGTACCCCTAACATACTGTCTTATCATAGTATACCATACCACGACCATACTGTACCCCTAACATACTGTCTTATCATAGTATACCATACCACTACCATACTATACCACTACCATACTGTCTTATCATAGTATACCATACCACTACCATACTGTACCCCTAACATACTGTCTTATCATAGTATACCATACCACGACCATACTGTACCCCTAACATACTGTCTTACCATGACTTTCTTTCTTTTCTTTTTCTGTTATTTTACCAGTTAAGTTGACTGAGAACACATTCTCGTTTGCAGCAATTACCTGGGGAATAGTTACAGGGAGAAGAGGGGGATGAATGAGTCAATTGTAAACCGGGGATGATTAGGTGACTGTGGTGGTTTGAGGGCCAGATTGGGAATTTAGCCAGGACACCAGGGTTAACACTCTTACGATAAGTTCCATGGGATCTTTAATGACCTCAGAGAGTCAGGACACCCGTTTAACTTCTTGATGCACCCATCCCGTTAGCGGGATCATTTTTGTCAACATCCGCTGAATTGCAGAGCGCCAAATTCAAGTGCAATATAGCAAAACACAGTTTAGCTTGTTGTTAATCCACCTGGCGTGTCAGATTTCAATGAAGCTTTTCGGCGAAAGCATACCAAGCGTTTATGTAAGACCATCTCTCTCAGTAGGTAAAAATATTACAAACAGCTAGCAGCCAAGTAGATTGGTCACAAAAGTCAGAAAAGCAATAAATTAAATTGCTTACCTTTGATGATCTTCAGATGTTTGCACTCACGAGACTCCCAGTTACACAATAAATGTTCATTTTGTTCCATAAAGATTATTTTATATCCAAAATACAGTACCTCCATTTGGTTGGCACCTTTTCTTCAGAAATCAACAGGCTCACGACATCGCAGACGATAATTCCAAATAGTATCCGGAATGTTCGTAGAAACATGTCAAATGTTTTTTATAATCAATCCTCAGGTTGTTTTTACAATATATAATCGATAATATATCAACCGGGACTGTCGCTTTTCAATAGGAGAGAGAGAATGGCTGCTCCAAGCTGTTGCGCATGCTAAACACTGCTGGCACCCAGCCATCCACTGACGCGATGTGATCTTTCTCACTCATTTTTCAAAAGAAAAGCCTGAAACTATGCTAAAGACTGTTCACGCCATGGGGAAGCCATAGGAAAAGGAATCTGGTTGATATCCCTTTAAATGGAGCGAAGGCAGGCAATGGAACAGAGAGCTTTCAGGAAAAACAGCACTTCCTGGTTGGATTTTCCCCAGGTTTTCTCCTGCAATATCAGTTCTGTTAAACTCACTGACAATATTTTGACAGTTTTGGAAACTTTAGAGTGTTTTCTATCCTAATCTGACAATTATGTGCATATTCTAGCATCTGGTCCTGAGAAATAGGCAGTTTCATTTGGGTACGTTTTTCATCCAAACACTGTCCCCTACACTCAAGAGGATAACGTCCCATCCGAAAGACGGCACCCTACACAGGGCAGTGTCCCAAATCACTGCCCTGGGGCATTGAGATATTTTCTTTAGACCAGAGGAACGAGTCCCTCCTACTGGCCCTCCAACACCACTTCCAGCAGCATATGGTCTCCCATCCAGTGACTGACCAGGACCAACCCTGCTTAGCTTCAGAAGCAAACCAGCAGTGGTATGCAGGGTGCTGGAAGTGTATGCTGCTGGCTACTATAAACCTACCATACTATACCCCTGCAACACTGTCTTACCATACTATAGCCCTACCATACTGGCTTACCATACTATACCATACAATACCACTACGGTAATGTCTTTTCATACTATACCGTAATATAACCCTACCATACATTCATACCCTACCATACTAAACCCCTGCAAAACCGTCTTGCCATGCTATACTATACCCCTACTATACTGTCTTACCATAACATACATTACTATACTGTCTTACCATGCTATACTAAACCCCTACTATACTGTCTCACTATACATTACTATACCCCTACTATACCATCTTACTATACATTACTATACCCTTACTATAATGTCTTACTATACATTATTAAACTGTCTTACCATGCTATACTAAACCATTCTATACTGTCTTACTATACCTTACTATACCCCTACTATACTGTCTTACTATACATTACTATACCCCTACTATACTGTCTTACTATACATTACTATACTCCTACTATACTGTCTTACTATACATTACTATACTGTCTTACTGTACCCTTACTATACATTACTATACTGTCTTACTATACCCCTACTATACATTACTATACTGTCTTACTATACATTACTATACTGTCTTACTATGCCCTTACTATACATTACTATACTGTCTTACTATACCCTCACTATACATTACTATACTGTCTTACTATACCCCTACTATACATTACTATACTGTCTTACTATACCCCTACTATACATTACTATACTGTCTTACTATACATTACTATACTGTCTTACTAAACCCTTACTATACATTACTATACCCCTACTATACTGTCTTACTATACATTACTATACTGTCTTACTATACATTACCATACTGTCGTACTATATATTGCTATACCCCTACTATACTGTCTTGCTATACATTACTATACAATACTATACACCTACTATACTGTCTTACTATACATTACTATGCCGTCTTACTATACCTTACTATACTGTCTTACTATACCCTTACTATACATTACTATACTGTCTTACTATAACTTACTATACTGTCTTGCTATACATTACTATACATAACTATACACCTACTATACTGTCTTACTATACATTACTATACCCCTACTATACTGTCTTACTATGCATTACTATACCCCTACTATACTGTCTTACTATACATTACTATACCCCTAATATACTGTCTTACTATACATTACTATACCCCTACTATACTGTCTTACTATACATTACTATACCCCTAATATACTGTCTTACTATACATTACTGTACATAACTATACATTACTATACATTACTATACATAACTATACATTACTATACATTACTATACATTACTATACTGTCTTACTATACATTACTATACCCCTAATATACTGTCTTACTATACATTACTATACCCCTACTATACTGTCTTACTATAAATTACTATAACCCCACTATACTGTCTTACTATACATTACTATACCCATACTATACTGTCTTAATATACATTACTGTACTGTCTTACGATACCCCTACAATACATTGCTATAATTTCTTACTACACATTACTATACTGTCTTACTACACATTACTATACTGTCTTACTATATATTACTATACTCTCTTACTATACATTACTATACTGTATTACTATATATTACTATACCGTCTTACTATACATTACTATACTGTCTTACTATACATTGCTATACTGTCTTACTATACCCCTACTATACTGTCTTACTATATGATCCTATACTGTCTTACTATACATTGCTATACTGTCTTACTATACCCCTACTATACTGTCTTACTATATATTACTATACCTATTACGTTCCCCAGATTATGTGTTGTAGATTGTGCATTTTGCATGTGTTTATTTCAGGAAATGGCTTCCTGAAATCCCTCAAGCAGCTGATTGGTCGACTCCAGGGCTAATTGGAGAGCTGACCCCGTCCCCTCGTCAAGACACAGCTGTCTCCAATTACCCATTCCTTCAGAAGCCATATAAAAGCCAGTGTTCTGTTCAGGGGGAGATCTCTTCTTTTTTGGAGGTAGAGATCTTTTTGGAGGTAGAGATCTTTTTGGAGGTAGAGATCTTTTTGGAGATATAGATCTTTTTGGAGGTAGAGATCTTTTTGGAGGTAGAGATCTTTTTGGAGGTAGAGATCTTTTTGGAGGTAGAGATCTTTTTGGAGGTAGAGATCTTTTTGGAGGTAGAAATATTTTTGGAGGTAGAGATCTTTTTGGAGGTAGAGATTTTGCTGGAGGTAGGGATTGCTGAGATTGATTGTGATAGAGGTTTATTTTGCTGGAAAGTCGTATGTTCTGTGAGTTTGTTGCTCAGATAGAGCTTATTTGACATCCTTTTGTTTCTTAGTTTGTTTGAAATTGTTTAATATTCTGTTTCATTTGTTCCCAGGGGGAAGGGGAAGGCACCTAGGGAGTGTTTAGGCAAGAGGCCCGCGGGCATACATATACCCGTAGCATAATCGCTGTCTAGGCACACTAGGTAAGACCTGGGCGGACCACCCTTGTATTTTGGTTAGGGCACCAGGTGGTGCTAAATTAGGTAAGTAGTAGGTAGGCAGGTAAAATAGGAGAGGGGGCTTTGAGATTTACTTTCTTTGCTTTGGTTCTGTCCAGCCCCTTTTCCCCATATTACCGTGTAAAGGAATAAAGTCCTTGTAAACGGTACCACATTCTGCCTGTTGTCATTCTTACTTGCACCTACAGTCCATACCTTTTTCGCTTCACGGAGAGTTTAGTTGTAGCAGGGTGTTGCGTTCCTCTTCATAGAGGCGTGCGTAACAATACCCCTACTATACCATCTTACTATACATTACTACACCATTACTATAATGTCTTACTATACATTATTATACTGTCTTACCATGCTATACTAAACCATTCTATACTGTCTTATTATACCTTACTATACCCCTACTATACTGTCTTACTATACATTACTATACCCCTACTATACTGTCTTACTATACATTACTATACTGTCTTACTGTACCCTTACTATACATTACTATACTGTCTTACTATACCCCTACTATACATTACTATACTGTCTTACTATACATTACTATACTGTCTTACTATACCCTTACTATACATTACTATACTGTCTTACTATACCCTCACTATACATTACTATACTGTCTTACTATACCCCTACTATACATTACTATACTGTCTTACTATACCCCTACTATACATTACTATACTGTCTTATTATACATTACTATACTGTCTTACTAAACCCTTACTATACATTACTATACCCCTACTATACTGTCTTACTATACATTACTATACTGTCTTACTATACATTACCATACTGTCGTACTATATATTGCTATACCCCTACTATACTGTCTTGCTATACATTACTACACATTACTATACACCTACTATACTGTCTTACTATACATTACTATACCCCTACTATACATTACTATACTGTCTTACTATACATTACTATACTGTCTTACTATACATTACTACACCCCTACTGTACTGTCTTACTATACATTACTATACTGTCTTACTATACATTACTATACCCCTAATATACTGTCTTACTATACATTACTATACCCCTACTATACTGTCTTACTATAAATTACTATAACCCCACTATACTGTCTTACTATACATTACTATACCCATACTATACTGTCTTAATATACATTACTGTACTGTCTTACGATACCCCTACAATACATTGCTATAATTTCTTACTACACATTACTATACTGTCTTACTACACATTACTATACTGTCTTACTATATATTACTATACTCTCTTACTATACATTACTATACTGTATTACTATATATTACTATACCGTCTTACTATACATTACTATACTGTCTTACTATACATTGCTATACTGTCTTACTATACCCCTACTATACTGTCTTACTATATGATCCTATACTGTCTTACTATACATTGCTATACTGTCTTACTATACCCCTACTATACTGTCTTACTATATATTACTATACCGTCTTACTATACATTAGTATACTGTCTAACTATACATTACTATACTGTCTTACTATACATTACTATACTGTCTTACTATACATTACTATACTGTCTTACTATATATTGCTATACTGTCTTACTACGCATTACTATACTGTCTTACTATACAGTACTATACTGTCTTACTATATATTGCTATACTGTCTTACTACGCATTACTATACTGTCTTACTATACATTACTATACTGCCATACTATACCTTACTATACTGTCTTACTATAGATTACTATACTGTCTTACTATACCCCTACTATACTGTCTTACTATACATTACTATACTGTCTTACTAAACATTGCTATACTGTCTTACTATACCCATACTATACATTACTATACCCATACTATACATTACTATACTGTCTTACTATACCCATACTATACATTACTATACCGTCTTACTATACCCATACTATACATTACTATACCGTCTTACTATACATTACTATACTGTCTTACTATACCCATACTATACATTACTATACCGTCTTACTATACATTACTATACCCCTACTATACTGTCTTACTATACATTACTATACCCCTACTATACTGTCTTACTATACATTACTATACCCCTACTATACTGTCTTACTATACATTACTATACCCCTACTATACTGTCTTACTGTACATTACTGTACTGTCTTACTATACCCCTACTATACATTACTATACTGTCTTACTATACATTACTATAATGTCTTACTATACATTACTATACTGTCTTACTATACATTAGTATACTGTCTTACTATACATTACTATACTGTCTTACTATACTCTACGATACTGTCTTAGTATACATTACTGTACTGTCTTACTATACATTACTACACCCCTACTGTACTGTCTTACTATACATTACTATACTGTCTTACTATACCCTACTATACTGTCTTACTATACATTACTATACTGTCTTCCTATACATTACTATACTGTCTTACTATACATTACTATACTGTCTTACTGCTTTAAACTGAATTGGGCTGATTCTACAGCCCTGGAAGGGTATGGACCTTGCTGTTAACCTACCCCTAATATACTGTCTTACTATACATTACTATACCCCTAATATACTCTCTTACTATACATTACTATACCCCTACTATACATTACTATACCCCTACGATACTGTCTTACTATACATTACTATACCCCTACTATACATTACTATACATTACTATACCCCTACTATACTGCCTTACTATACATTACTATACTGTCTTACTATACCCATACTATACATTACTATACCGTCTTACTATACATTACTATACCCCTACTATACTGTCTTACTATACATTACTATACATTACTATACTGTCTTACTATACAGTACTATACCCCTACTATACTGTCTTACTGTACATTACTATACTGTCTTACTATATCCCTACTATACATTACTATACTGTCTTACTATACATTACTATACTGTCTTACTATACATTACTACACCCCTACTGTACTGTCTTACTATACATTACTATACTGTCTTACTATACCCTACTATACTGTCTTACTATACATTACTATACTGTCTTCCTATACATTACTATACTGTCTTACTATACATTACTATACTGTCTTACTGCTTTAAACTGAATTGGGCTGATTCTACAGCCCTGGAAGGGTATGGACCTTGCTGTTAACCTACCCTAATATACTGTCTTACTATACATTACTATACCCCTAATATACTCTCTTACTATACATTACTATACTGTCTTACTGTACCCTTACTATACATTACTATACTGTCTTACTATACCCTACTATACTGTCTTACTATACATTACTATACTGTCTTCCTATACATTACTATACTGTCTTACTATACATTACTATACTGTCTTCCTATACATTACTATACTGTCTTACTATACACTACTATACCCCTACTATACTGTCTTACTGTACATTACTATACTGTCTTACTATACCCCTACTATACATTACTATACTGTCTTACTATACATTACTATACTGTCTTACTATACATTACTACACCCCTACTGTACTGTCTTACTATACATTACTATACTGTCTTACTATACCCTACTATACTGTCTTACTATACATTACTATACTGTCTTCCTATACATTACTATACTGTCTTACTATACATTACTATACTGTCTTACTGCTTTAAACTGAATTGGGCTGATTCTACAGCCCTGGAAGGGTATGGACCTTGCTGCTAACCTCAACCATTTGCATACGAATGATTTGTGAAGAAACTATGAAGAGTTATAAAGGCATCTTAGAGACTTTAAGTTGTTGTTTGTTTGAAGCTGGACAGAATTACATCAGGTCGTTTCTGAACACCGGGGAAATATATAGGGCAGAATAAACAGTTATCTCTCACAAGGTTTTTATCTGAGTGGAGTAGGGATTCTTTCTTCTGTATGTTATTTTGTGTGTGTGTGTGTGTGTGTGTGTGTGTGTGTGTGTGTGTGTGTGTGTGTGTGTGTGTGTGTGTGTGTGTGTGTGTGTAAGCGTGACCGTGTGTGTGTGTCTGTGTGTGTATTCAGTCTGAATAGGCCTCTCTGGCCTAGATTACAGCCATTGAGCTGCTAGCAGAGCAGAGATGAGAAGAGTCGCTGCATCGGACGGATAAAAGGCTTAGGAAGGAGGGAGGAAGGAGAGGGGAGAGGAGAGGAGTGGAGAGGAGAGGGGGAGAGGAGAGTGGGGAGAGGGGGAGAGGAGGGGGAGAGGAGAGGAGTGGAGGGGAGAGGGGAGAGGAGAGGAGGGGAGAGAGGAGGGGAGAGGAGATGAGGGGAGAGGAGAGGGGGAAGAGAAGAGGGGGAAGAGGAGAGGGGAGAGGAGAGGGGAGAGGAGAGGGGGGGAGAGGGAGAGAGGAGTGGGGAGAGGAGAGGGGAGAGGAGAGGGGGGAGAGGGGAGAGAGGAGTGGGGAGAGGAGAGGGGGAGAGGAGGTAAGAGGAGAGGGGGAGAAGAGAGGGGAGGGGAGGGGAGAGGAGAGGGGGAGAAGAGAGGGGAGGGGAGAAGAGAGGGGGAGAGAAGAGGGGGAAGAGGAGAGGGGAGAGGAGAGGGGAGAGGAGAGGGGGGAGAGGGGAGAGAGGAGGGGGAGAGGAGAGGGGGGAGAGGAGGGGGAGAGGAGAGGGGGAGAAGAGAGGGGAGGGGAGGGGAGAGGAGAGGGGGAGAAGAGAGGGGAGGGGGAGAGGAGAGGGGGAGAGAAGAGGGGGTAGAGGAGAGGGGAGAGGAGAGGGGGAGAGGAGGGAGGGGGAGAGGAGAGGAGAGGAGGGGAGAGGAGAGGGGGAGGAGAGGGGAGGGGGAGAGGGGAGGGGGAGAGGAGTGGAGAGTGGAGAGGAGAGGGGGGAGAGAGGACAGGAGAGGGGGAGAGGAGAGGGGGAAGATGAGAGGGGGAGGAGAGGGGAGAGGAGAGGGGAGATGAGAGGGGGAGGAGAGGAGTGGAGGGGAGAGGGGAGAGGGGAGAGAAGAGAGGGGAGGGGAATGGAGAGTGGAGAGGAGAGGGGGGAGGGGAGAGGAGAGGGGGAGAGAGGAGGGGAGAGGAGAGGGGATGGGAGAGGAGAGGAGAGGAGTGGAGGGGAGAGGGGAGAGGGGGAGGGAGAGGGGGAGAGGAGAGGAGAGAGGAGAGGAGAGGGGAGAGGGGAGAGGGGAGAGGGGAGAGGGGAGAGGAGAGGGGGAGGAGAGGGGGAGAGGAGAGGGGAGAGAGGAGTGGGGAGAGGAGAGGGGGAGAGAGGAGGGGAGAGGAGGGGAGGGGAGAGGAGAGGGGGGAAGAGAGGGGAGGGAGAGGGAGGGTAGTAGAGGAGGGAGGGGGATAGAGGAGAGGGGAGGAGGGGAGAGGAGAGGGGGAGAGGAGGGAGAGGGAGAGGGAGAGGAGAGGGGGAGAGGAGTGGGGAGAGGATAGGGGAGAGGAGAGGGGGAGATGAGAGGGGGAGGAGAGGGAGAGGGGAGGGGAGAGGAGAGGGGGAGGAGAGGAGAGGAGGGAGGGGAGGGGAGAGGGGAGAGAAGAGAGGAGAGGGGAGTGGAGAGGGAGGGAGAGGGGGAGAGGAGAGGGGGAGAGGAGTGTGGAGAGGAGAGGGGGAGAGAGGAGGGAGAAGAGAGGAGAGGAGAGGAGAGGAGAGAGGAGAGGAGAGGAGAGGAGAGGAGAGGAGAGGAGAGGAGAGGAGAGGAGAGGAGAGGAGAGGAGAGGAGAAAGGAGAGGAGGGGAGAAGAGAGGGGGAGAGGAGAGGGGGAGAGGTGAGGGGAGAGAGGAGAGGAGAGGAGGTGAGAGGAGAGGGGGAAGAGGGGAGGGGAGAGAGAGAGAAGAGGGTAGGAGAGGAGGGGAGAGGAAGGGTGGGAGAGGGGAGAGGAGAGGGGGAGAGGGGAGAGGGAGAGGGGAGAGGAGAGGAGGGCAGAGGAGAGGGGGAGAGGAGAGGGGAGAGGAGATGAGTGGAGGGGAGAGGAGAGGGGGGAGAGGAGAGGAGGGAGGAGAGGGGAGAGGAGAGAGGAGAGGGAGAGGAGAGAGGAGAGGGGAGTGGAAATGGGAGAGAGGAGAGGAGGGGGAGAGGAGATGGGAGAGGAGAGGGGGAGAGGGGGAGGAGAGGGGGAGAGGAGAGGAGGGAGGAGGGAGGAGAGGAGAGGAGAGAGGAGAGAGGGAGGGGAGAGGGAGGAGAGGGGGAGAGGAGAGGAGGGAGGAGAGGGGGAGAGGGAGGAGAAGTGGGAGGAGAGGGGATTTGAGGGGAGGGGGAGGTGGGAGGAGAGAGATCAACATAGAGACCCATTAAACAGAGCTGGAGAAAGTCTCTCAATAGCAGATAGATTAAGTCATGATTGTGGTAAAGTTCTGCCTATGTCATAGTGTGAAATATACTTAATCTAATTTATCTAGCAGCCTCATCTCCACCTACTTGTTATTAAAAAAAAAAAAAAAAACTTTGGTCGGATACCCCTTTCCTTCAAAACACGCTGAATTCTTTGGGTTTCTACAAATCACCGCCACCAGCCTGTACCGTGACGTCAGGCAGGTTGGGGCCATGGACTGTTTACGCCAAATCTTGACTCTGCCATCAGCGTGACTCAACAGAAACCGGTATTTGTCAGACCTGGCGATGTTTCTCCTCATTTGTCCAGTAAACTGAACTCGCTGTCATGTCACAGGCAATGTTTTTCCACTCCTCATTTGTCCAGTGTTGGTGATCGTGTGCCCACTGGAGCTGTTTCTTCTTGTCTTTATCTGATAGGAACCCAGTGTGGTCGTCTGCTGCAGTAGCCCATCCATGCCCCTTATATTGAAATTGAATTTCAGAGAGAGAGAGAGAGAGAGAGAGAGAGAGAGAGAGAGAGAGAGAACAGCAAGGTTAGAACAATATTACCAGACCGACTGCTTACTGTAGACTGACCCGACTGCTTACCGCAGACAGACCGACTGATTACCGTAGACAGACCGACTGCTTACTGTAGACAGACCGACTGCTTGCTTTCTTGTGGAAACAGGTCACAAATCTTGCTGCTGTGATGTTACACTGTGGAATTTCACCCAGTAGATAGTTTATCAAAATTGGATTTGTTTTCACATTTTTTTTTGTGGATCTGTGTAATCTGAGGGAAATATGTCTTTCTAATATGGTCATACATTGGGCAGGAGGTTAGGAAGTGCAGCTCAGTTTCCACCTCATTTTGTGGGCAGTGAGCACATAGCCTGTCTTCTCTTGAGAGCCAGGTCTGCCTACGGCGGCCTTTCTCAATAGCAAGGCTATGCTCACTAAGTCTGTACATAGTCAGACTATCTATCTCTTTCGCTCTTTCTCTCTTTCTCTCTTTCTCTCTTTCTCTCTTTCTCTCTACCCCTTTGTCCTTATCTTTCACTCTGCCATTCCTCCTCTCCTCCCTCCCATCCCTCCATCCCTCTCTCCATCCCTCTCTCCCTCTCTCTGTCTCTGTCTCTCTCTGTCTCTTGCTATCTCTCTCTCCCCTGCCCCTACTCTCTCACTCTCCCCCAGAGGTTATGTGGTGGCCAGTAGTAGTGGTGACAGGATGAATGAACCTCCAACCTCCCTGGGTTTCATCTCCTCATCAGATTAGTCAACTCTCGCTCTCGCTCTCTCTCTCTCTTGGTCTCCCTCCCTCCCTCTAACCCCTTTGGGTCTCATCCCCTCATCAGGCGAGTCAGATGAAAGCATAGCACTTATCGCACACCTTCTCTCCATCCCTCCTCCCTCTCTCATCCCTCGTCCCCTCTTTAGCCTGATTAACCCAATTACCGCAAATCCTCCCTCCCTCCCTCCCTCCCTCCCTCCCTCCCTCCCTCCCTCCCTCCCCTCCCTCCCTCCCTCCCTCCCTCCCTCCTTTCCCTGATTGCCACGTTTACCCCGTTCCTCTCTCCTCCAGCAGCTGCCATAGAAACGCCCACCATTTCCTCCAGAAGCCATGTGACAGCGTGATTCAAGTCTTCCGGTGTATAGTTTGTGTGCGTGTCCGTCCGTCTGTGGAATGTGTATCCACTCTGTGAGCTCGGGGGGACTCTATTTCAGACCTCATTTGGCTGCAGGATACAGCTCCTCCGTCATTAAATTGAGCTGTCCTGTAGGAGATACATGTAAAGCTTTAGATAAGGCATTCTGTGCCTATTTGCTGTTTGGCCCAATTAAGCACTGAAGTAGCAATCAGAGCGATTGTGGCTGTAGGAAAGATCGACGTAGGGTGCCTGCAGCAACAAGACACAGTATACTGCTTCTAGCTCTGTGTCTGTGTCTGGAACAATGAGACACAGTATACTGCCTCCAGCTCTGTGTCTGTGTCTGGAACAATGAGACACAGTATACTGCCTCTAGCTCTGTGTCTGGAACAATGAGACACAGTATACTGCCTCTAGCTCTGTGTCTGTGTCTGGAACAATGAGACACAGTATACTCTGTGCCTCCAGCTCTGTGTCTGGAACAATGAGACACAGTATACTGCTTCCTTTCAGCTCTTTCTGCTTAATAACCTCTCACAGCACGCTAACACTAGGCTAGGCTAGCACATACTATACCGCAGACTGCCCTGCTCGACATAGGAGAGGAGAGGAGAGGAGAGGAGAGGAGAGGAGAGGAGAGGAGAGGAGAGGAGAGGAGAGGAGAGGAGAGGAGAGGAGAGGAGAGGAGAGGAGAGGAGAGGAGAGGAGAGGAGAGGAGAGAAGAGAAGAGGAGAGGAGGAGGAGAGGAGAGGAGAGGAGAGGAGAGGAGAGGAGAGGAGAGGAGAGGAGAGGAGAGGAGAGGAGAGAAGAGAAGAGGAGAGGAGAGGAGAGGAGAGGAGAGGAGAGGAGAGGAGAGGAGAGGAGAGGAGAGGAGAGGAGAGGAGAGGAGAGGAGAGCAGAGGAGAGGAGAGGAGAGAGGAGAGGAGAGGAGAGGAGAGGAGAGGAGAGGAGAGGAGAGGAGAGGGAGAGGGAGAGGAGAGGAGAGGAGGAGAGGAGAGCAGAGCAGAGGGTGGGGGTGTCAATGTAAATAGTCCAGTGGCCATTTGATTAATTGTTCAGCAGTCTTATGGCTTGGGGGTAGAAGCTGTTAAGGAGCCTTTGTCCCAGCCTTGGCGCTCCAGTACCGCTTGCCGTGGAGTCTTGTAAATTTTGGGGGCCTTGTCTGACACTGCATAGTATATGGGTCCTAGATGTCAGGATGCTGATGGTGCAGCTGTCATGCATTCTTCACGACTGTCTTGGTGTGTTTGGACCATGATAGTTTGTTGGTGATGTGGACAACGAGTTTCAACGGATCTTGAAACTCTCAACCTACTCCAATACAGCCACGTTGATGTGAATGGGGACCTGCTCGGTCCTCCTTTCCTATATTCCACAATCATCTCCTTTGTCTTGATCACGTTGAGGGAGAGGTTGTTGTCCTTGCACCACATTGTCAGGTCTCTGACCTCCTCCCTATAGGCTGTCTCATCATTGTCGGTGAACAGGCCAACCACTGTTGTGTCGTCAACACTGTTGATGGTGTTGGAGTTGTCGTTGGCCACGCAGTCGTGGGTGAACAGTGAGTACAGGAGGGGACTGAGCATGCCCCTCTGAGGGGCCCCAGTGTTGAGGCGTGGTGGATGAGTTGTTGCCTACCCTTACCACCTGGGGGCGGCCCGTCAGGAAGTCCAGGATCCAGTTGCAGAGGGAGGTGTTTAGTCCCTGGGACCTTAACTTAGTGATTAGCTTTGTGGGCACTATGGTGTTGAACGCTGAGTTGTAGTCAATGAACAGAAATTCTCAAGTAGGTGTTCTCTTTGTCCAGGTGGGAAAGGGCAGTGTGGAGTGCAATATAGATCTAGGGGTTGATGTGAGTCATGACCAGCCTTTCAAAGCACTTCATGGCTACAGACGCTACGGGCAGTAGTCATTTAGGCAGGTTATCTTCGCTTTCTTGGGCACAGGGACTATGGTGACCTACTTGAAACATGCAGGTATTACAGAAACATTATTACTGGAGGCAGTATACTGTGTATTACAGACTCGATCAGGGAGAGGTTGAAAATGTCAGTGAAGAAACTTGTCAGTTGGTCCGTGCATACTCTTAGTACACGACCTGGTAATCCGTTGCGACCCTGCGGTCTTGTGAATGTTGATGTCGGCTATGGAGGGCATGGTCACACAGTCGTCCGGGAACAGCTGGTGCTCTCATGCGTGCTTCAGTGTTGCTTGCCTCGAAGAGAGCATAAAAGGCATTTAGCTTATCTGGTAGGCTCGCATGACTGGGCAGCTCGTGGCTGGGTTTCCCTTTGTAATAACCTTCCTATTAACTTCACATCTGAAAATGTTGAACCTGATGAGAGGATTAATAAGATAGTGTGTGATGTTTTACTCTGTCTGTCTGCCCTGTCTGATGAGGTCATTAAAGGGATACTTCAGGATTTTGTCAATGAAATACTTTTCTACTTCCTCAGTCAGGTGAACTCGTGGGATACCATTTTATGTCTCTGCAGTTTGAAGGAAGTTGCTAACTAGCATTAGCGCAATGCCTGGAAGTCCATGGTAACTTCTAGCATTCTAGTAGATACCATAGACTTTGTCAATGCATTAACGCTAGTTAGCATTGGCTCACAAAACTACCTTCACCTTCCTTCATACTGGAGAGACATAAAAATATGGGTCATCTGACTCTGGGGAAGTAGAAAAAGGGCTTCCTTGATAAAAACACAAATTATTCCTTTAAAGGGGGGCTGAACTGCTGATTATGACATTTCAGTTCACAAATGGAGAGGAATATCATTGAGGGTGCTTGATGATGTGTGTGTGTTTGTAGTTGTCACTGCCATAAGCTAGAGGGCTATTTTTTATGGTTATGACACAGCGCCCCTGTGTGGCTGTTCAGAGAATTACAGGTCTACTTCCCAATGATCTGTCCTTCCTAACAAAGAGTGCACTTAATCACATCCCTTCCTAACTGAAAAAGGAATTGACTGTTATAAGAAATATGGTTTAAACTCCCTCAAGCCCATGCCTTGACCAATCTAATGCTTTGGATTTGTGGGGAGTAGTGAATGAGTGTACACTTCAGGAGAAAGGAGATACTATTGGGGTTCACCCAAGGTCTCCTCCACTCAGCCTGTGTTCACCCAAGGTCTCCTCCTCTCAGCCTGGGTTCACCCAAGGTCTCCTCCTCTCAGCCTGGGTTCACCCAAGGTCTCCTCCACTCAGCCTGTGTTCACCCAAGGTCTCTCCTCTCAGCCTGGGTTCACCCAAGGTCTCCTCCACTCAGCCTGTGTTCACCTAAGGTCTCCTCCACTCAGCCTGGGTACTCCCAAGGTCTCCTCCACTCAGCCTGGGTTCACCCAAGGTCTCCTCCTCTCAGCCTGGGTTCACCCAAGGTCTCCTCCTCTCAGCCTGGGTTCACCCAAGGTCTCCTCCTCTCAGCCTGGGTTCACCCAAGGTCTCCTCCTCTCAGCCTGGGTTCACCCAAGGTCTCCTCCACTCAGCCTGGGTTCACCCAAGGTCTCCTCCACTCAGCCTGGATTCACCCCAAGGTCTCCTCCACTCAGCCTGGATTCACCCAAGGTCTCCTCCACTCAGCCTGGGTTCAAGAAATACCGCCTTTCACAAACAGTTCCAAGCTTCTGGATGAAAGTAAATAAGTCCCAGACTTTATAGTCACGGCCTGTTCTTTCCTCTTTCACATACCGATCGTAAAGTGGTTATGAGGTCACACCAGGGTGTGAAGTACTTAAGTAAAAATATTTTAAAGTACTACTTAAGTCGCTTTTGGGGGATTCTGTACTTTATTTTAATATTTATATTTTGCCAATGTTAACTTTCACTTCACTACATTCCTATGGAAAATAATGTAGTTTTAATCCATACATTTTCCCTGACACCAAAAGTACTCGTTACATTTTGAATGTTTAGCAGAACAGGAAATGGTCCAATTCACACAATCATCAAGAGAACACCCCTGGTCATCCATACTGTCTCTGATCTGGAGGACTCACTAAACAGAGAACATCCCTGGTTATCCATACTGTCTCTGATCTGGAGGACTCACTAAACAGAGAACATCCCTGGTCATCCATACTGTCTCTGATCTGGTGGACTCACTAAACAGAGAACATCCCTGGTCATCCCTACTGCCTCTGATCTGGTGGACTCACTAAACAGAGAACATCCCTGGTCATCCCTACTGCCTCTGATCTGGAGGACTCACTAAACAGAGAACATCCCTGGTCATCCCTACTGCCTCTGATCTGGAGGACTCACTAAACAGAGAACATCCCTGGTCATCCCTACTGTCTCTGATCTGGAGGACTCACTAAACAGAGAACATCCCTGGTCATCCCTACTGTCTCTGATCTGGTGGACTCACTAAACAGAGAACATCCCTGGTCATCCCTACTGCCTCTGATCTGGTGGACTCACTAAACAGAGAACATCCCTGGTCATCCCTACTGCCTCTGATCTGGTGGACTCACTAAACAGAGAACATCCCTGGTCATCCTACTGCCTCTGATCTGGTGGACTCACTAAACAGAGAACATCCCTGGTCAACCCTACTGTCTCTGATCTGGAGGACTCACTAAACAGAGAACATCCCTGGTCATCCCTACTGCCTCTGGATCTGAGGACTCACTAAACAGAGAACATCCCTGGTCATCCCTACTGCTAATGATCTGGAGGACTAACTAAACAGAAAACATCCCTGGTCATCCCTACTGCCTCTGATCTGAGGACTCACTAAACAGAGAACATCCCTGGTCATCCCTACTGCCTCTGGGATTTGGTGGACTCACTAAACAGAGAACATCCCTGAGTCATCCCTACTGCCTCTGATCTGGTGGACTCACTAAACAGAGAACATCCCTGGTCATCCCTACTGCCTCTGATCTGGAGGACTCACTAAACAGAGAACATCCCTGGTCATCCCTACTGCCTCTGATCTGGAGGACTCACTAAACA
>NW_024607840.1:0-39299 GCF_018296145.1 Oncorhynchus tshawytscha | reverse complement strand
AGAAACAGTAGATCCAGCTGGTCTCTTATAATATAATAGAGACAGTAGATCCAGCTGGTCTGTCACAATATAATAGAGACATAGAGACAGTAGATTTAGCTGGTCTGTCATACTATAATAGAGACAGTAGATCTAGCTGGTCTGTCATAATATAATAGAGACATAGAGACAGTAGATCTAGGTGGTTTGTCATGATATAATAGAGACAGTATATCCGCCTGGTCTGTCATCATATAATAGAGACAGTAGATATAGCTGGTCTGTCATAATATAATAAAGACAGTAGATCTAGCTGGTCTGTCATAATATAATAGAGACAGTAGATCTAGCTGGTCTGTCATAATATAATACAGACAGTATATCTAGCTGGTCTGTCATAAAACAACAGAGACAGCAGATCTAGCTGGTCTGTCATATTATAATAGAGACATTCAATCTAGCTGGTCTGTCATATTATAATAGAGACAGTAGATCTAGCTGGTATGTCATATTATAATAGAGACAGTAGATCTAGCTGGTCTGTAATAATACAATAGAGACAGTAGATCTGGCTGGTCTGTCATAATATAACAGAGACAGTAGATCTAGCTGGTCTGTCATAATATAATAGAGACAGTAGATCCACCTGGTCTGTCATAATATAATAGAGACAGTAGATCTAGCTGGTCTGTCATAATATAATAGAGACAGTAGATCTAGCTGGTCTGTCATAATATAATAGAGACATAGATACAGTAGATCTAGCCTGTCTGTCATAATATAATAGAGACATTATATCCACCTGGTCTGTCATAATATAATGGAGACTAGATCTAGCTGGTCAGTCATAATATAATAGAGACAGTAGATCTAGCTGGTCTGTTATAATATAATAGAGACAGTAGATCTAGCTGGTCTGTCATAATACAAAAAAGACAGTAGATCTAGCTGGTCTGTCATAATATAATAGAGACAGTAGATCTACCTGGTCTGTCATAATATAATAGAGACAGTAGATCTACCTGGTCTGTCATAATATAATAGAGACAGTAGATCTAGCTGGTCTGTCATAATATAATAGAGACATAGAGACAGTAGATTTAGCTGGTCTGTCATAATATAATAGAGACAGTACATCTAGCTGGTCTGTCAAAATATAATACAGACAGTATATCTAGCTGGTCTGTCATAATACAACAGAGACACCAGATCTAGCTGGTCTGTCATATTATGATAGAGACATTAGATCTAGCTGGTCTGTCATATTATAATAGAGACAGTAGATCTAGCTGGTCTGTCATATTATAATAGAGACAGTAGATCTAGCTGGTCTGTCATATTATAATAGAGACAGTAGATCTAGCTGGTCTGTCATAATATAATAGAGACAGTAGATCCACCTGGTCTGTCATAATATAATAGAGACAGTAGATCTAGCTGGTCTGTCATAATATAATAGAGACAGTAGATCTAGCTGGTCTGTCATAATATAATAGAGACATAGATACAGTAGATCTAGCCTGTCTGTCATGATATAATAGAGACATTATATCCACCTGGTCTGTCATAATATAATAGAGACTAGATCTAGCTGGTCAGTCATAATATAATAGAGACAGTAGATCTAGCTGGTCTGTTATAATATAATAAAGACAGTATATCTAACTGGTCTGTTCATAATACAAAAGAGACAGTAGATCTAGCTGGTCTGTCATAATATAATAGAGACAGTAGATCTAGCTGGTCTGTCATAATATAATAGAGACAGTAGATCTAGCTGGTCTGTCATAATATAATAGAGACATAGAGACAGTAGATCTAGCTGGTCTGTCATAATATAATAGAGACAGTAGATCTAGCTGGTCTGTCATAATATAATAGAGACAGTAGATCTAGCTGGTCTGTCATAATATAATACAGACAGTATATCTAGCTGGTCTGTCATAAAACAACAGAGACAGCAGATCTAGCTGGTCTGTCATATTATAATAGAGACATTCGATCTAGCTGGTCTGTCATATTATAATAGAGACAGTAGATCTAGCTGGTCTGTCATATTATAATAGAGACAGTAGATCTAGCTGGTCTGTCATATTATAATAGAGACAGTAGATCTAGCTGGTCTGTAATAATACAATAGAGACAGTAGATCTGGCTGGTCTGTCATAATATAATAGAGACAGTAGATCTAGCTGGTCTGTCATAATATAATAGAGACAGTAGATCTAGCTGGTCTGTCATAATATAATAGAGACAGTAGATCTAGCTGGTCTGTCATAATATAATAGAGACATAGAGACAGTAGATCTAGCTGGTCTGTCATAATATAATAGAGACAGTAGATCTAGCTGGTCTGTCATAATATAATAGAGACAGTAGATCTACCTGGTCTGTCATAATATAATAGAGACAGTAGATCTAGCTGGTCTGTCATAATATAATAGAGACAGTAGATCTAGCTGGTCTGTCATAATATAATAGAGACATAGATAAAGTAGATCTAGCCTGGTCTGTCATGATATAATAGAGACATTATATCCAGCTGGTCTGTCATAATATAATAGAGACAGTAGATCTAGCTGGTCTGTCATAATATAATAGAGACAGTAGATATAGCTGGTCTGTTATAATATAATAAAGACAGTATATCTAGCTGGTCTGTCATAATACAATAGAGACAGTAGATCTAGCTGGTCTGTCATAATATAATAGAGACAGTAGATCTAGCTGGTCTGTCATAATATAATAGAGACAGTAGATCTAGCTGGTCTGTCATATTATAATAGAGACATAAGATCTAGCTGGTCTGTCATATTATAATAGAGACATAAGATCTAGCTGGTCTGTCATATTATAATAGAGACATTAGATCTAGCTGGTCTTTCATTATATAATAGAGACAGTAGATCTAGCTGTTCTGTCATATTATAATAGAGACATTAGATCTAGCTGGTCTGTCATATTATAATAGAGACAGTAGATCTAGCTGGTCTGTCATATTATAATAGAGACAGTAGATCTAGCTGGTCTGTCATATATAATAGAGACAGTAGATCTAGCTGGTCTGTCATATTATAATAGAGACATTAGATCTAGCTGGTCTGTCATATTATAATAGAGACAGTAGATCTAGCTGGTCTGTCATAATATAATAGAGACAGCAGATCTAGCTGGTCTGTCATAATACAATAGAGACAGTAGATCTAGCTGGTCTGTCATAATATAATAGAGACAGTAGATCTAGCTGGTCTGTCATAATATAATAGAGACAGTAGATCTAGCTGGTCTGTCATAATATAATAGAGACATAGATAAAGTAGATCTAGCTGGTCTGTCATAATATAATAGAGACAGTAGATCTAGCTGGTCTGTCATAATATAATAGAGAAAGTAGATCTAGCTGGTCAGTCATAATATAATAGAGACAGTAGATATAGCTGGTCTGTTATAATATAATAAAGACAGTATATCTAGCTGGTCTTTCATAATACAAAAAAGACAGTAGATCTACCTGGTCTGTCATAATATAATAGAGACTGTAGATCTAGCTGGTCTGTCATAATATAATAGAGACAGTAGATCTAGCTGGTCTGTCAAATTATAATAGAGACAGTAGATCTAGCTGGTCTGTCATATTATAATAGAGACATTAGATCTAGCTGGTCTGTCATATTATAATAGAGACAGTAGATCTAGCTGGTCTGTCATATTATAGTAGAGACATTAGATCTAGCTGGTCTGTCAATATATAATAGAGACATTAGATCTAGCTGGTCTGTCATATTATAATAGAGACAGTAGATCTAGCTGGTCTGTCATATTATAATAGAGACAGTAGAGATCTAGCTGGTCTGTCATAATATAATAGAGAAAGTAGATCTAGCTGGTCTGTCATATTATAATAGAGACATTAGATCTAGCTGGTCTGTCATATTATAATAGAGACAGTAGATCTAGCTGGTCTGTCATATTATAATAGATACAGCAGATCTAGCTGGTCTGTCATAATATAATAGAGACAGTAGATCTAGCTGGTCTGTCATAATATAATAGAGACAGTAGATCTAGCTGGTCTGTCATATTATAATAGAGACAGTAGATCTAGCTGGTCTGTCATAATACAATAAAGACAGTAGATCTAGCTGGTCTGTCATAATATAATAGAGACAGTAGATCTAGCTGGTCTGTCATAATATAATAGAGACAGTAGATCTAGCTGGTCTGTCATAATATAATAGAGACAGTAGATCTAGCTGGTCTGTCATAATATAATAGAGACAGTAGATCCAGCTGGTCTGTCATAATATAATAGAGACAAGGAGACAGTAGATTTAGCTGGTCTGTCATAATATAATAGAGACAGTAGATCTAGCTGGTCTGTCATAATATAATAGAGACATAGAGACAGTAGATCTAGCTGGTCTGTCATAATATAATAGAGACAGTATATCCGCCTGGTCTGTCATATATAATAGAGACAGTAGATCTAGCTGGTCTGTCATAATATAATAAAGACAGTAGATCTAGCTGGTCTGTCATAATATAATAGAGACAGTAGATCTAGCTGGTCTGTCATATTATAATAGAGACAGTAGATCTAGCTGGTCTGTCATAATATAATAGAGACAGTAGATCTAGCTGGTCTGTCATAATATAATAAAGACAGTAGATCTAGCTGGTCTGTCATAATATAATAGAGACTGTAGATCTAGCTGGTCTGTCATAATATAATAGAGACAGTAGATCTAGCTGGTCTGTCATATTATAATGGAGACATTAGATATAGCTGGTCTGTCATAATATAATAGAGATATAGAGACAGTAGTTCTAGCTGGTCTGTCATGATATAATTGAGACAGTATATCCACCTGGTCTGTCATAATATAATAGAGACAGTAGATATAGCTGGTATGTCATAATATAATAAAGACAGTAGATCTGGCTGGTCTGTCATTATATAATAGAGACAGTAGATCTAGCTGGTCTGTCATATTATAATAGAGACATTAGATCTAGCTGGTCTGTCGTAATACAACATAGACAGTAGATCTAGCTGGTCTATCATAATATAATAGACCCAGTTGATCTAGCTGGTCTGTCATAATATAATAGACCCAGTTGATCTAGCTGGTCTGTCATAATATAATAGAGATTGTAGATCTTGCTGGTCTGTCATAATATCATAGAGACAGTAGATATAGCTGGTCTGTCATTATATACTAGAGACAGTAGATCTAGCTGGTCTGTCATATTATAATAGAAACAGTAGATCTGGCTGGTCTGTCATAATATAATATAGACAGTCAAACTAGATTGTCTGTCATATTATAATAGAGACAGTAGATCTAGCTGGTCTGTCATTATATAATAGAGACAGTAGATCTAGCTGGTCTGTCATATTATAATAGAGACAGTAGATTAGCTGGTCTGTCATAATATAATAGAGACAGTAGATCTAGCTGGTCTGTCATATTATAATAGAGACAGTAGATCTAGCTGGTCTGTCATAATATAATAGAGACTGTAGATCTAGCTGGTCTGTCATAATATAATAGAGAAAGTAGATCTAGCTGGTCTGTCATATTATAATAGAGACAGTAGATCTAGCTGGTCGGTCATAATACAATAAAGACAGTAGATCTAGCTGGTCTGTCATAATATAATAGAGACTGTAGATCTAGTTGGTCTGTCATATTATAATAGAGACAGTAGATCTAGCTGGTCTGTCATAATATAATAGAGACAGTAGATCTAGCTGGTCTGTCATAATATAATAGAGACAGTAGATCCAGCTGGTCTGTCATAATATAATAGAGACAGTAGATTTAGCTGGTCTGTCATAATATAATAGAGACAGTAGATCTAGTTGGTCTGTCATAATATAATAGAGACATAGAGACAGTAGATTTAGCTGGTCTGTCATAATATAAAAGAGACAGTAGATCCGCCTGGTCTGTCATAATATAATAGAGACAGTAGATATAGCTGGTCTGTCATAATATAATAAAGACAGTAGATCTAGCTGGTCTGTCATAATATAATAGAGACAGTAGATCTAGCTGGTCTGTCATATTATAATAGAGACAGTAGATCTAGCTGGTCTGTCATAATATAATAGAGACAGTAGATCTAGCTGGTCTGTCAAATTATAATAGAGACATTAGATCTAGATGGTCTGTCATAATATAATAGAGACAGTAGATCTAGCTGGTCTGTCATAATATAATAGAGAAAGTAGATCTAGCTGGTCTGTCATATTATAATGGAGACATTAGATCTAGCTGGTCTGTCATAATATAATAGAGATATAGAGACAGTAGTTCTAGCTGGTCTGTCATGATATAATAGAGACAGTATATCCACCTGGTCTGTCATAATATAATAGAGACAGTAGATATAGCTGGTCTGTCATAATATAATAAAGACAGTAGATCTGGCTGGTCTGTCATAATACAATAGAGACAGTAGATCTAGCTGGTCTGTCATATTATAATAGAGACATTAGATCTAGCTGGTCTGTCGTAATACAACATAGACAGTAGATCTAGCTGGTCTATCATAATATAATAGACCCAGTTGATCTAGCTGGTCTGTCATAATATAATAGACCCAGTTGATCTAGCTGGTCTGTCATAATATAATAGAGATTGTAGATCTTGCTGGTCTGTCATAATATCATAGAGACAGTAGATATAGCTGGTCTGTCATAATATAATAGATGCTGTAGATCTATCTGGTCTGTCATATTATAATAGAGACAGTAGATCTAGCTGGTCTGTCATAATACAATAGAGACAGTAGATCTAGCTGGTCTGTCATATTATAATAGAGACAGTAGATCTAGCTGGTCTGTCATAATATAATAGAGATTGTAGATCTTGCTGGTCTGTCATAATATAATAGAGACAGTAGATCTAGCTGGTCTGTCATAATATAATAGAGACTGTAGATCTAGCTGGTCTGTCATATTATAATAGAGACAGTAGATCTAGCTGGTCTGTCATAATATAATAGAGACAGTAGATCTAGCTTGTCTGTCATATTATAATAGAGACAGTAGATCTAGCTGGTCTGTCATAATATAATAGAGACAGTAGATCTTGCTGGTCTGTCATAATATAATAGAGACAGTAGATCTAGCTGGTCTGTCATAATATAATAGAGAAGTAGATCTAGCTGGTCTGTCATATTATAATAGAGACACTAGATCTAGCTGGTCTGTCATAATACAATAAAGACAGTAGATCTAGCTGGTCTGTCATAATATAATAGAGACAGTAGATCTAGCTGGTCTGTCATAATATAATAGAGACAGTAGATCTAGCTGGTCTGTCATAATATAATAGAGACAGTAGATCTAGCTGGTCTGTCATAATATAATAGAGACAGTAGATCTAGCTGGTCTGTCATAATATAATAGAGACAGTAGATCCACCTGGTCTGTCATAATATAATAGAGACAGTAGATCCAGCTGGTCTCTTATAATATAATAGAGACAGTAGATCCAGCTGGTCTGTCATAATATAATAGAGACATAGAGACAGTAGATTTAGCTGGTCTGTCATAATATAATAGAGACAGTAGATCTAGCTGGTCTGTCATAATATAATAGAGACATAGAGACAGTAGATCTAGCTGGTTTGTCATGATATAATAGAGACAGTATATCCGCCTGGTCTGTCATCATATAATAGAGACAGTAGATATAGCTGGTCTGTCATAATATAATAAAGACAGTAGATCTAGCTGGTCTGTCATAATATAATAGAGACTGTAGATCTAGCTGGTCTGTCATAATATAATAGAGACAGTAGATCTAGCTGGTCTGTCATATTATAATAGAGACTGTAGATCTAGCTGGTCTGTCATAATATAATGGAGACATAGATATAGCTGGTCTGTCATAATATAATAGAGATATAGAGACAGTAGTTCTAGCTGGTCTGTCATGATATAATTGAGACAGTATATCCACCTGGTCTGTCATAATATAATAGAGACAGTAGATATAGCTGGTATGTCATAATATAATAAAGACAGTAGATCTGGCTGGTCTGTCATTATATAATAGAGACAGTAGATCTAGCTGGTCTGTCATATTATAATAGAGACATTAGATCTAGCTGGTCTGTCGTAATACAACATAGACAGTAGATCTAGCTGGTCTATCATAATATAATAGACCCAGTTGATCTAGCTGGTCTGTCATAATATAATAGACCCAGTTGATCTAGCTGGTCTGTCATAATATAATAGAGATTGTAGATCTTGCTGGTCTGTCATAATATCATAGAGACAGTAGATATAGCTGGTCTGTCATAATATAATAGATACTGTAGATCTAGCTGGTCTGTCATAATATAATAGAGACAGTAGATCTAGCTGGTTTGTCATAATACAATAGAGACAGTAGATCTAGCTTGTCTGTCATATTATAATAGAGACAGTAGATCTAGCTGGTCTGTCATAATATAATAGAGATTGTAGATCTTGCTGGTCTGTCATAATATAATAGAGACAGTAGATCTAGCTGGTCTGTCATAATATAATAGATGCTGTAGATCTAGCTGGTCTGTCATAATATAATAGAGAAAGTAGATCTAGCTGGTCTGTCATAATACAATAGAGACAGTAGATCTAGCTGGTCTGTCATAATATAATAGAGAAAGTAGATCTAGCTGGTCTGTCATATTATAATAGAGACAGTAGATCTAGCTGGTCGGTCATAATACAATAAAGACAGTAGATCTAGCTGGTCTGTCATAATATAATAGAGACTGTAGATCTACCTGGTCTGTCATAATATAATAGAGATTGTAGATCTAGCTGGTCTGTCATAATATAATAGAGACAGTAGATCTAGCTGGTCTGTCATAATATAATAGAGACAGTAGATCTAGCTGGTCTGTCATAATATAATAGAGACAGTAGATCTAGCTGGTCTGTCATAATATAATAGAGACATAGATACAGTAGATCTAGCCTGTCTGTCATAATATAATAGAGACATTATATCCACCTGGTCTGTCATAATATAATGGAGACTAGATCTAGCTGGTCAGTCATAATATAATAGAGACAGTAGATCTACCTGGTCTGTCATAATATAATAGAGACAGTAGATCTACCTGGTCTGTCATAATATAATAGAGACAGTAGATCTAGCTGGTCTGTCATAATATAATAGAGACAGTAGATTTAGCTGGTCTGTCATAATATAATAGAGACAGTAGATCTAGCTGGTCTGTCATAATATAATAGAGACATAGAGACAGTAGATCTAGCTGGTCTGTCATAATATAATAGAGACAGTAGATCTAGCTGGTCTGTCATATTATAATAGAGACAGTAGATCTAGCTGGTCTGTCATAATATAATAGAGACAGTAGATCTAGCTGGTCTGTCATAATATAATAGAGACAGTAGATCTACCTGGTCTGTCATATTATAATAGAGACAGTAGATCTAGCTGGTCTGTCATAATATAATAGAGACAGTAGATCTAGCTGGTCTGTCATAATATAATAGAGACAGTAGATCTAGCTGGTCTGTCATAATATAATAGAGATATAGAGACAGTAGATCTAGCTGGTCTGTCATAATATAATAGAGACAGTAGATCTACCTGGTCTGTCATAATATAATAGAGACAGTAGATCTAGCTGGTCTGTCATAATATAATAAAGACAGTAGATCTAGCTGGTCTGTCATAATATAATAGAGACAGTAGATCTAGCTGGTCTGTCATAATATAATAGAGACAGTAGATCTAGCTGGTCTGTCATAATATAATATAGACAGTAGATCTAGCTGGTCTGTCATAATATAATAGAGACAGTAGATCTAGCTGGTCTGTCATAATATAATAGAGACAGTTGATCTAGCTGGTCTGTCATAATATAATAGAGATTGTAGATCTTGCTGGTCTTTCATAATATAATAGAGACAGTAGATCTAGCTGGTCTGTCATAATATAATAGAGACAGTAGATCTAGCTGGTCTGTCATAATATAATAGAGACAGTAGATCTAGCTGGTCTGTCATAATATAATAGAGACAGTAGATCTAGCTGGTCTGTCATAATATAATACAGACAGTAGATCTAGTTGGTCTGTCATAATATAATAGAGACAATAGATCTACCTGGTCTGTCATAATATAATAGAGATAGTAGATCTAGCTGATCTGTCATAATATAATACAGACAGTAGATCTAGCTGGTCTGTCATAATATAATACAGACAGTAGATCTAGCTGGTCTGTCATATTATAATCGAGACAGTAGATCTGGCTGGTCTGTCATATTATAATAGAGACAGTAGATCTAGCTGGTCTGTCATAATATAATAGAGACAGTAGATCTAGCTGGTCTGTCATAATATAATAGAGACAGTAGATCTAGCTGGTCTGTCATAATATAATAGAGAGAGACAGTAGATCTAGCTGGTCTGTCATAATATAATAGAGACAGTAGATCTAGCTGGTCTGTCATAATATAATAGAGACATAGAGACAGTAGATCTAGCTGGTCTGTCATAATATAATAGAGACAGTAGATCCGCCTGGTCTGTCATAATATAATAGAGACAGTAGATATAGCTGGTCTGTCATAATATAATAGAGACAGTAGATCTAGCTGGTCTGTCATAATATAATAGAGACAGTAGATCTAGCTGGTCTGTCATATTATAATAGAGACAGTAGATCTAGCTGGTCTGTCATATTATAATAGAGACAGTAGATCTAGCTGGTCTGTCAAATTATAATAGAGACATTAGATCTAGATGGTCTGTCATAATACAATAGAGACAGTAGATCTAGCTGGTCTGTCATAATATAATAGAGAAAGTAGATCTAGCTGGTCTGTCATATTATAATGGAGACATTAGATATAGCTGGTCTGTCATAATATAATAGAGATATAGAGACAGTAGTTCTAGCTGGTCTGTCATGATATAATTGAGACAGTATATCCACCTGGTCTGTCATAATATAATAGAGACAGTAGATATAGCTGGTATGTCATAATATAATAAAGACAGTAGATCTGGCTGGTCTGTCATTATATAATAGAGACAGTAGATCTAGCTGGTCTGTCATATTATAATAGAGACATTAGATCTAGCTGGTCTGTCGTAATACAACATAGACAGTAGATCTAGCTGGTCTATCATAATATAATAGACCCAGTTGATCTAGCTGGTCTGTCATAATATAATAGACCCAGTTGATCTAGCTGGTCTGTCATAATATAATAGAGATTGTAGATCTTGCTGGTCTGTCATAATATCATAGAGACAGTAGATATAGCTGGTCTGTCATAATATAATAGATGCTGTAGATCTAGCTGGTCTGTCATATTATAATAGAGACAGTAGATCTAGCTGGTCTGTCATAATATAATAGATACTGTAGATCTAGCTGGTCTGTCATAATATAATAGAGACAGTAGATCTAGCTGGTCTGTCATATATAATAGAGACAGTAGATCTAGCTGGTCTGTCATATTATAATAGAGACATTAGATCTAGCTGGTCTGTCATATTATAATAGAGACAGTAGATCTAGCTGGTCTGTCATATTATAATAGAGACAGTAGATCTAGCTGGTCTGTCATAATATAATAGAGACAGTAGATCTAGCTGGTCTGTCATAATATAATAGAGACAGTAGATCTAGCTGGTCTGTCATATTATAATAGAGACAGTAGATCTAGCTGGTCTGTCATAATATAATAAAGACAGTAGATCTAGCTGGTCTGTCATAATATAATAGAGACAGTAGATCTAGCTGGTCTGTCATAATATAATAGAGACAGTAGATCTACCTGGTCTGTCATAATATAATAGAGACAGTAGATCTAGCTGGTCTGTCATAATATAATAGAGACAGTAGATCTAGCTGGTCTGTCATAATATAATAGAGACAGTAGATCTAGCTGGTCTGTCATAATATAATAGAGACAGTAGATCTAGCTGGTCTGTCATAATATAATAGAGACATAGAGACAGTAGATCTAGCTGGTCTGTCATAATATAATAGAGACAGTAGATCTAGCTGGTCTGTCATAATATAATAGAGACAGTAGATCTAGCTGGTCTGTCATAATATAATAGAGACAGTAGATCTAGCTGGTCTGTCATAATATAATAGAGACAGTAGATCTAGCTGGTCTGTCATATTATAATAGAGACAGTAGATCTAGCTGGTCTGTCATAATATAATAGAGACAGTAGATCTAGCTGGTCTGTCATAATTATAATAGAGACATTAGATCTAGATGGTCTGTCATAATACAATAGAGACAGTAGATCTAGCTGGTCTGTCATAATATAATAGAGAAAGTAGATCTAGCTGGTCTGTCATATTATAATGAGACATTAGATCTAGCTGGTCTGTCATAATATAATAGAGATATAGAGACAGTCTAGCTGGTCTGTCATGATATAATAGAGACAGTATATCCACCTGGTCTGTCATAATATAATAGAGACAGTAGATATAGCTGGTCTGTCATAATATAATAAAGACAGTAGATCTGCTGGTCTGTCATTATATAATAGAGACAGTAGATCTAGCTGGTCTGTCATATTATAATAGAGACATTAGATCTAGCTGGTCTGTCATAATACAACAGAGACAGTAGATCTAGCTGGTCTATCATAATATAATAGACCCAGTTGATCTAGCTGGTCTGTCATAATATAATAGACCCAGTTGATCTAGCTGGTCTGTCATAATATAATAGAGATTGTAGATCTTGCTGGTCTGTCATAATATCATAGAGACAGTAGATATAGCTGGTCTGTCATAATATAATAGATGCTGTAGATCTAGCTGGTCTGTCATATTATAATAGAGACAGTAGATCTAGCTGGTCTGTCATAATATAATAGATACTGTAGATCTAGCTGGTCTGTCATAATATAATAGAGACAGTAGATCTGGCTGGTCTGTCATATTATAATACAGACAGTATATCTAGCTGGTCTGTCATAATACAACAGAGACAGTAGATCTAGCTGGTCTGTCATAATATAATAGATGACTGTAGATCTAGCTGGTCTGTCATATATAATAGAGACAGTAGATCTAGCTGGTCTGTCATAATATAATAGAGACAGTAGATCTAGCTGGTCTGTCATATTATAATAGAGACAGTAGATCTAGCTGGTCTGTCATAATATAATAGAGATTGTAGATCTTGCTGGTCTGTCATAATATAATAGAGACAGTAGATCTAGCTGGTCTGTCATAATATAATAGAGACAGTAGATCTAGCTGGTCTGTCATATATAATAGAGACAGTAGATCTAGCTGGTCTGTCATAATATAATAGAGACAGTAGATCTAGCTGGTCTGTCATAATATAATAGAGAAAGTAGATCTAGCTGGTCTGTCATATTATAATAGAGACAGTAGATCTAGCTGGTCTGTCATAATATAATAGAGACAGTAGATCTAGCTGGTCTGTCATAATATAATAGAGACAGTAGATCTAGCTGGTCTGTCATAATATAATAGAGACAGTAGATCTAGCTGGTCTGTCATAATATAATAGAGACAGTAGATCTAGCTGGTCTGTCAAAATATAATAGAGACAGTAGATCTAGCTGGTCTGTCATAATATAATAGAGACATAGATAGAGATCTAGCTGGTCTGTCATAATATAATAGAGACAGTAGATCTAGCTGGTCTGTCATAATATAATAGAGACATAGAGACAGTAGATCTAGCTGGTCTGTCATAATATAATAGAGACAGTAGATCTAGCTGGTCTGTCATATTATAATAGAGACAGTAGATCTAGCTGGTCTGTCATAATATAATAGAGACAGTAGATCTAGCTGGTCTGTCATAATATAATAGAGACAGTAGATCTACCTGGTCTGTCATATTATAATAGAGACAGTAGATCTAGCTGGTCTGTCATAATATAATAGAGACTGTAGATCTAGCTGGTCTGTCATAATATAATGGAGACATAGAGACAGTAGATCTAGCTGGTCTGTCATATTATACTAGAGACAGTAGATCTAGCTGGTCTGTCATGTTATAATAGAGACAGTATATCCACCTGGTCTGTCATAATATAATAGAGACAGTAGATATAGCTGGTATGTCATAATATAATAAAGACAGTAGATCTGGCTGGTCTGTCATTATATAATAGAGACAGTAGATCTAGCTGGTCTGTCATATTATAATAGAGACATTAGATCTAGCTGGTCTGTCGTAATACAACATAGACAGTAGATCTAGCTGGTCTATCATAATATAATAGACCCAGTTGATCTAGCTGGTCTGTCATAATATAATAGACCCAGTTGATCTAGCTGGTCTGTCATAATATAATAGAGATTGTAGATCTTGCTGGTCTGTCATAACATCATAGAGACAGTAGATATAGCTGGTCTGTCATAATATAATAGATGCAGTAGATCTAGCTGGTCTGTCATAATATAATAGAGACAGTAGATCTAGCTGGTCTGTCATAATATAATAGAGACAGTAGATCTAGCTGGTCTGTCATATTATAATAGAGACAGTAGATCTAGCTGGTCTGTCATAATATAATAGAGACAGTAGATCTTGCTGGTCTGTCATAATATAATAGAGACAGTAGATCTAGCTGGTCTGTCATAATATAATAGATGACTGTAGATCTAGCTGGTCTGTCATAATATAATAGAGACAGTAGATCTAGCTGGTCTGTCATAATATAATAGAGACAGTAGATCTAGCTGGTCTGTCATAATATAATAGAGAAAGTAGATCTAGCTGGTCTGTCATATTATAATAGAGACAGTAGATCTAGCTGGTCTGTCATAATATAATAAAGACAGTAGATCTAGCTGGTCTGTCATAATATAATAGAGACTGTAGATCTACCTGGTCTGTCATAATATAATAGAGATTGTAGATCTAGCTGGTCTGTCATAATATAATAGAGAAAGTAGATCTAGTTGGTCTGTCATATTATAATAGAGACAGTAGATCTAGCTGGTCTGTCATAATATAATAGAGACAGTAGATCTAGCTGGTCTGTCATAATATAATAGAGACATAGATACAGTAGATCTAGCTGGTCTGTCATGATATAATAGAGACATTATATCCACCTGGTCTGTCATAATATAATAGAGACAGTAGATCTAGCTGGTCTGTCATAATATAATAGAGACAGTAGATCTAGCTGGTCTGTCATAATATAATAGAGACAGTAGATCTAGCTGGTCTGTCATAATATAATAGAGACAGTAGATCTAGCTGGTCTGTCATAATATAATAGAGACAGTAGATCTAGCTGGTCTGTCATAATATAATAGAGACAGTAGATCTAGCTGGTCTGTCATAATATAATAGAGACAGTAGATCTAGCTGGTCTGTCATAATATAATAGAGACAGTAGATCTAGCTGGTCTGTCATAATATAATAGAGACAGTAGATCTAGCTGGTCTGTCATAATATAATAGAGACAGTAGATCTACCGGGTTTGTCATAATATAATAGAGACAGTAGATCTAGCTGGTCTGTCATATTATAATAGAGACAGTAGATCTACCTGGTCTGTCATAATATAATAGAGACAGTAGATCTAGCTGGTTTGTCATATTATCATAGAGACAGTAGATCTAGCTGGCCTTTCATAATATAATAGAGAAATAGAGACAGTAGATCTAGCTGGTCTGTCATGATATAATAGAGACAGTATATCCACCTGGTCTGTCATAATACAATAGAGACAGTAGATATAGCTGATCTGTCATAATATAATAGAGACAGTAGATCTGGCTTGTCTGTCATACTATAAAAGACACAGTAGATCTAGCTGGTCTGTTATAATATAATAGAGACATTAGATTTAGCTGGTCTGTCATAATATAATAGAGACAGTAGATCTAGCTGGTCTGTCATAATATAATAGAGACAGTAGATCTAGCTGGTCTGTCATAATATAATAGAGACAGTAGATCTAGCTGGTCTGTCATAATATAATAGAGATTGTAGATCTTGCTGGTCTGTCATAATATAATAGAGACAGTAGATCTAGCTGGTCTGTCATAATATAATAGAGACAGTAGATCTAGCTGGTCTGTCATAATATAATAGAGACAGTAGATCTAGCTGGTCTGTCATAATATAATAGAGACAGTAGATCTAGCTGGTCTGTCATAATATAATAGAGACAGTAGATCTAGCTGGTCTGTCATAATATAATAGAGACAGTAGATCTAGCTGGTCTGTCATAATATAATAGAGACAGTAGATCTAGCTGGTCTGTCATAATATAATAGAGACAGTAGATCTAGCTGGTCTGTCATAATATAATAGAGACAGTAGATCTAGCTGGTCTGTCATAATATAATAGAGACAGTAGATCTAGCTGGTCTGTCATAATATAATAGAGACAGTAGATCTAGCTGGTCTGTCATAATATAATAGAGACAGTAGATCTAGCTGGTCTGTCATAATATAATAGAGACAGTAGATCTAGCTGGTCTGTCATAATATAATAGAGACAGTAGATCTAGCTGGTCTGTCATAATATAATAGAGACAGTAGATCTAGCTGGTCTGTCATAATATAATAGAGACAGTAGATCTAGCTGGTCTGTCATAATATAATAGAGACAGTAGATCTAGCTGGTCTGTCATAATATAATAGAGACAGTAGATCTAGCTGGTCTGTCATAATATAATAGAGACAGTAGATCTAGCTGGTCTGTCATAATATAATAGAGACAGTAGATCTAGCTGGTCTGTCATAATATAATAGAGACAGTAGATCTAGCTGGTCTGTCATATTATAATAGAGACAGTAGATCTAGCTGGTCTGTCATAATATAATAGAGACAGTAGATCTAGCTGGTCTGTCATAATATAATAGAGACAGTAGATCTAGCTGGTCTGTCATAATATAATAGAGACAGTAGATCTAGCTGGTCTGTCATATTATAATAGAGACAGTAGATCTAGCTGGTCTGTCATAATATAATAGAGACAGTAGATCTAGCTGGTCTGTCATATTATAATAGAGACAGTAGATCTAGCTGGTCTGTCATATTATAATAGAGACAGTAGATCTAGCTGGTCTGTCATATTATAATAGAGACAGTAGATCTAGCTGGTCTGTCATAATATAATAGAGACAGTAGATCTAGCTGGTCTGTCATAATATAATAGAGACAGTAGATCTAGCTGGTCTGTCATAATATAATAGAGACAGTAGATCTAGCTGGTCTGTCATAATATAATAGAGACAGTAGATCTAGCTGGTCTGTCATAATATAATAGAGACAGTAGATCTAGCTGGTCTGTCATAATATAATAGAGACAGTAGATCTAGCTGGTCTGTCATAATATAATAGAGACAGTAGATCTAGCTGGTCTGTCATAATATAATAGAGACAGTAGATCTAGCTGGTCTGTCATAATATAATAGAGACAGTAGATCTAGCTGGTCTGTCATAATATAATAGAGACAGTAGATCTAGCTGGTCTGTCATAATATAATAGAGACAGTAGATCTAGCTGGTCTGTCATAATATAATAGAGACATAGAGACAGTAGATCTAGCTGGTCTGTCATGATATAATAGAGACAGTAGATCTAGCTGGTCTGTCATAGTATAATAGAGACAGTAGATCTAGCTGGTCTGTCATAATATAATAGAGACAGTATATCTAGCTGGTCTGTCTATAATATAATAGAGACATAGAGACAGTAGATCTAGCTGGTCTGTCATAATATAATAGAGACAGTAGATCTAGCTGGTCTGTCATAATATAATAGAGACAGTAGATCTAGCTGGTCTGTCATAATATAATGGAGACATTAGATATAGCTGGTCTGTCATAATATAATAGAGATATAGAGACAGTAGTTCTAGCTGGTCTGTCATGATATAATAGAGACAGTATATCCACCTGGTCTGTCATAATATAATAGAGACAGTAGATATAGCTGGTATGTCATAATATAATAAAGACAGTAGATCTGGCTGGTCTGTCATTATATAATAGAGACAGTAGATCTAGCTGGTCTGTCATATTATAATAGAGACATTAGATCTAGCTGGTCTGTCGTAATACAACATAGACAGTAGATCTAGCTGGTCTATCATAATATAATAGACCCAGTTGATCTAGCTGGTCTGTCATAATATAATAGACCCAGTTGATCTAGCTGGTCTGTCATAATATAATAGAGATTGTAGATCTTGCTGGTCTGTCATAATATCATAGAGACAGTAGATATAGCTGGTCTGTCATAATATAATAGATGCTGTAGATCTAGCTTGTCTGTCATATTATAATAGAGACAGTAGATCTAGCTGGTCTGTCATAATATAATAGATACTGTAGATCTAGCTGGTCTGTCATAATATAATAGAGACAGTAGATCTAGCTGGTTTGTCATAATATAATAGAGACTGTAGATCTAGCTGGTCTGTCATAATATAATAGAGACAGTAGATCTAGCTGGTCTGTCATAATATAATAGATGCTGTAGATCTAGCTGGTCTGTCATAATATAATAGAGACAGTAGATCTAGCTGGTCTGTCATAATACAATAGAGACAGTAGATCTAGCTGGTCTGTCATAATATAATAGAGACATCTAGCTGGTCTGTCATATTATAATAGAGACAGTAGATCTAGCTGGTCTGTCATAATACAATAAAGACAGTAGATCTAGCTGGTCTGTCATAATATAATAGAGACTGTAGATCTACCTGGTCTGTCATAATATAATAGAGATTGTAGATCTAGCTGGTCTGTCATAATATAATAGAGAAAGTAGATCTAGTTGGTCTGTCATATTATAATAGAGACAGTAGATCTAGCTGGTCTGTCATAATATAATAGAGACAGTAGATCTAGCTGGTCTGTCATAATATAATAGAGACAGTAGATCTAGCTGGTCTGTCATAATATAATAGAGACATTATATCCACCTGGTCTGTCATAATATAATAGAGACTAGATCTAGCTGGTCAGTCATAATATAATAGAGACAGTAGATCTAGCTGGTCTGTCATAATATAATAGAGACAGTAGATCTAGCTGGTCTGTCATAATATAATAGAGACAGTAGATCTAGCTGGTCTGTCATAATATAATAGAGACAGTAGATCTAGCTGGTCTGTCATAATATAATAAAGACAGTATATCTAGCTGGTCTTTCATAATACAAAAAAGACAGTAGATCTACCTGGTCTGTCATAATATAATAGAGACTGTAGATCTAGCTGGTCTGTCATAATATAATAGAGACAGTAGATCTAGCTGTTCTGTCATAATATAATAGAGACATAGAGACAGTAGATCTAGCTGGTCTGTCATATTATAATAGAGACAGTAGATCTAGCTGGTCTGTCATAATATAATAGAGACAGTAGATCTAGCTGGTCTGTCATAATATAATAGAGACAGTAGATCTAGCTGGTCTGTCATAATATAATAGAGACAGTAGATCTAGCTGGTCTGTCATATTATAATAGAGACAGTAGATCTAGCTGGTCTGTCATAATATAATAGAGACAGTAGATCTAGCTGGTCTGTCATAATATAATAGAGACAGTAGATCTAGCTGGTCTGTCATAATATAATAGAGATATAGAGACAGAGATCTAGCTGGTCTGTCATAATATAATAGAGACAGTATATCTAGCCTGGTCTGTCATATATAATAGAGACAGTAGATCTAGCTGGTCTGTCATAATATAATAAAGACAGTAGATCTAGCTGGTCTGTCATAATATAATAGAGACAGTAGATCTAGCTGGTCTGTCATATTATAATAGAGACATTAGATCTAGCTGGTCTGTCATAATATAATAGAGACAGTAGATCTAGCTGGTCTGTCATAATATAATAGACCAGTTTGATCTAGCTGGTCTGTCATAATATAATAGAGACCAGTAGATCTAGCTGGTCTGTCATAATATAATAGAGACAGTAGATCTTGCTGGTCTGTCATAATATAATAGAGACAGTAGATCTAGCTGGTCTGTCATAATATAATAGAGACAGTAGATCTAGCTGGTCTGTCATATTATAATAGAGACAGTAGATCTAGCTGGTCTGTCATAATATAATAGAGACAGTAGATCTAGCTGGTCTGTCATATTATAATAGAGACAGTAGATCTAGCTGGTCTGTCATAATATAATAGAGACAGTAGATCTAGCTGGTCTTTCATAATATAAAAGAGACAGTAGATCTAGCTGGTCTGTCATAATATAATAGAGACAGTAGATCTAGCTGGTCTGTCATAATATAATAGAGACAGTAGATCCACCTGGTCTGTCATAATATAATAGAGACATAGAGACAGTAGATCTAGCTGGTTTGTCATGATATAATAGAGACAGTAGATCTAGCTGGTCTGTCATAATATAATAGAGACAGTAGATCTAGCTGGTCTGTCATAATATAATAAAGACAGTAGATCTAGCTGGTCTGTCATAATATAATAGAGACAGTAGATCTACCTGGTCTGTCATATTATAATAGAGACAGTAGATCTAGCTGGTCTGTCATAATATAATAGAGACAGTAGATCTAGCTGGTCTGTCATAATATAATAGAGACATTAGATCTAGCTGGTCTGTCATAATATAATAGAGATATAGAGACAGTAGATCTAGCTGGTCTGTCATAATATAATAGAGACAGTAGATCCGCCTGGTCTGTCATAATATAATAGAGACAGTAGATCTAGCTGGTCTGTCATAATATAATAAAGACAGTAGATCTAGCTGGTCTGTCATAATATAATAGAGACAGTAGATCTAGCTGGTCTGTCATATTATAATAGAGACATTAGATCTAGCTGGTCTGTCATAATATAGACAGTAGATCTAGCTGGTCTATCATAATATAATAGAGACAGTAGATCTAGCTGGTCTGTCATAATATAATAGAGACAGTAGATCTAGCTGGTCTGTCATAATATAATAGAGACAGTAGATCTTGCTGGTCTGTCATAATATAATAGAGACAGTAGATCTAGCTGGTCTGTCATAATATAATAGAGACAGTAGATCTAGCTGGTCTGTCATATTATAATAGAGACAGTAGATCTAGCTGGTCTGTCATAATATAATAGAGACAGTAGATCTAGCTGGTCTGTCATAATATAATAGAGACAGTAGATCTAGCTGGTCTGTCATAATATAATAGAGACAGTAGATCTAGCTGGTCTGTCATAATATAATAGAGACAGTAGATCTAGCTGGTCTGTCATAATATAATAGAGACAGTAGATCTAGCTGGTCTGTCATAATATAATAGAGACAGTAGATCTAGCTGGTCTGTCATAATATAATAGAGACTGTAGATCTAGCTGGTCTGTCATAATATAATAGAGACAGTAGATCTAGCTGGTCTGTCATAATATAATAGAGACAGTAGATCTAGCTGGTCTGTCATATTATAATAGAGACAGTAGATCTAGCTGGTCTGTCATAATATAATAGAGACAGTAGATCTTGCTGGTCTGTCATAATATAATAGAGACAGTAGATCTAGCTGGTCTGTCATAATATAATAGAGACAGTAGATCTAGCTGGTCTGTCATAATATAATAGAGACAGTAGATCTAGCTGGTCTGTCATAATATAATAGAGACAGTAGATCTACCTGGTCTGTCATAATATAATAGAGACAGTAGATCTAGCTGGTCTGTCATAATATAATAGAGACAGTAGATCTAGCTGGTCTGTCATAATATAATAGAGACAGTAGATCTAGCTGGTCTGTCATAATATAATAGAGACAGTAGATCTAGCTGGTCTGTCATAATATAATAGAGACATAGAGACAGTAGATCTAGCTGGTCTGTCATGATATAATAGAGACAGTATATCCACCTGGTCTGTCATAATATAATAGAGACAGTAGATCTAGCTGGTCTGTCATAATATAATAGAGACAGTAGATCTAGCTGGTCTGTTATAATATAATAGAGACATAGAGACAGTAGATTTAGCTGGTCTGTCATAATACAACAGAGAGAGTAGATCTAGCTGGTCTGTCATAATACAATAGAGACAGTGATCTAGCTGGTCTGTCATAATATAATAGAGACAGTAGATCTAGCTGGTCTGTCATAATATAATAGAGACAGTAGATCTAGCTGGTCTGTCATAATATAATAGAGACAGTAGATCTAGCTGGTCTGTCATAATATAATAGAGACAGTAGATCTAGCTGGTCTGTCATAATATAATAGAGACAGTAGATCTAGCTGGTCTGTCATATATAATAGAGACAGTAGATCTAGCTGGTCTGTCATATTATAATAGAGACAGTAGATCTAGCTGGTCTGTCATATTATAATAGAGACAGTAGATCTAGCTGGTCTGTCATAATATAATAGAGACAGTAGATCTAGCTGGTCTGTCATAATATAATAGAGACAGTAGATCTAGCTGGTCTGTCATAATATAATAGAGACAGTAGATCTAGCTGGTCTGTCATATTATAATAGAGACAGTAGATCTAGCTGGTCTGTCATAATATAATAGAGACAGTAGATCTAGCTGGTCTGTCATAATATAATAGAGACAGTAGATCTAGCTGGTCTGTCATAATATAATAGAGACAGTAGATCTAGCTGGTCTGTCATAATATAATAGAGACAGTAGATCTAGCTGGTCTGTCATATTATAATAGAGACAGTAGATCTAGCTGGTCTGTCATAATATAATAGAGACAGTAGATCTAGCTGGTCTGTCATAATATAATAGAGACAGTAGATCTAGCTGGTCTGTCATAATATAATAGAGACAGTAGATCTAGCTGGTCTGTCATAATATAATAGAGACAGTAGATCTAGCTGGTCTGTCATAATATAATAGAGACAGTAGATCTAGCTGGTCTGTCATAATATAATAGAGACAGTAGATCTAGCTGGTCTGTCATAATATAATAGAGACAGTAGATCTAGCTGGTCTGTCATAATATAATAGAGACAGTAGATCTAGCTGGTCTGTCATAATATAATAGAGACAGTAGATCTAGCTGGTCTGTCATAATATAATAGAGACAGTAGATCTAGCTGGTCTGTCATAATATAATAGAGACAGTAGATCTAGCTGGTCTGTCATAATATAATAGAGACAGTAGATCTAGCTGGTCTGTCATAATATAATAGAGACAGTAGATCTAGCTGGTCTGTCATAATATAATAGAGACAGTAGATCTAGCTGGTCTGTCATAATATAATAGAGACAGTAGATCTAGCTGGTCTGTCATAATATAATAGAGACAGTAGATCTAGCTGGTCTGTCATAATATAATAGAGACAGTAGATCTAGCTGGTCTGTCATAATATAATAGAGACAGTAGATCTAGCTGGTCTGTCATATATAATAGAGACAGTAGATCTAGCTGGTCTGTCATAATATAATAGAGACAGTAGATCTAGCTGGTCTGTCATAATATAATAGAGACAGTAGATCTAGCTGGTCTGTCATAATATAATAGAGACAGTAGATCTAGCTGGTCTGTCATAATATAATAGAGACAGTAGATCTAGCTGGTCTGTCATAATATAATAGAGACAGTAGATCTAGCTGGTCTGTCATAATATAATAGAGACAGTAGATCTAGCTGGTCTGTCATAGAGACAGTAGATCTAGCTGGTCTGTCATAATATAATAGAGACAGTAGATCTAGCTGGTCTGTCATAATATAATAGAGACAGTAGATCTAGCTGGTCTGTCATAATATAATAGAGACAGTAGATCTAGCTGGTCTGTCATAATATAATAGAGACAGTAGATCTAGCTGGTCTGTCATATTATAATAGAGACAGTAGATCTAGCTGGTCTGTCATAATATAATAGAGACAGTAGATCTAGCTGGTCTGTCATATTATAATAGAGACAGTAGATCTAGCTGGTCTGTCATAATATAATAGAGACAGTAGATCTAGCTGGTCTGTCATAATATAATAGAGACAGTAGATCTAGCTGGTCTGTCATAATATAATAGAGACAGTAGATCTAGCTGGTCTGTCATAATATAATAGAGACAGTAGATCTAGCTGGTCTGTCATAATATAATAGAGACAGTAGATCTAGCTGGTCTGTCATATATAATAGAGACAGTAGATCTAGCTGGTCTGTCATAATATAATAGAGACAGTAGATCTAGCTGGTCTGTCATAATATAATAGAGACAGTAGATCTAGCTGGTCTGTCATATTATAATAGAGACAGTAGATCTAGCTGGTCTGTCATAATATAATAGAGACAGTAGATCTAGCTGGTCTGTCATATTATAATAGAGACAGTAGATCTAGCTGGTCTGTCATATTATAATAGAGACAGTAGATCTAGCTGGTCTGTCATAATATAATAGAGACAGTAGATCTAGCTGGTCTGTCATATTATAATAGAGACAGTAGATCTAGCTGGTCTGTCATAATATAATAGAGACAGTAGATCTAGCTGGTCTGTCATATTATAATAGAGACAGTAGATCTAGCTGGTCTGTCATAATATAATAGAGACAGTAGATCTAGCTGGTCTGTCATAATATAATAGAGACAGTAGATCTAGCTGGTCTGTCATAATATAATAGAGACAGTAGATCTAGCTGGTCTGTCATAATATAATAGAGACAGTAGATCTAGCTGGTCTGTCATAATATAATAGAGACAGTAGATCTAGCTGGTCTGTCATAATATAATAGAGACAGTAGATCTAGCTGGTCTGTCATAATATAATAGAGACAGTAGATCTAGCTGGTCTGTCATAATATAATAGAGACAGTAGATCTAGCTGGTCTGTCATAATATAATAGAGACAGTAGATCTAGCTGGTCTGTCATAATATAATAGAGACAGTAGATCTAGCTGGTCTGTCATAATATAATAGAGACAGTAGATCTAGCTGGTCTGTCATAATATAATAGAGACAGTAGATCTAGCTGGTCTGTCATAATATAATAGAGACAGTAGATCTAGCTGGTCTGTCATAATATAATAGAGACAGTAGATCTAGCTGGTCTGTCATAATATAATAGAGACAGTAGATCTAGCTGGTCTGTCATAATATAATAGAGACAGTAGATCTAGCTGGTCTGTCATAATATAATAGAGACAGTAGATCTAGCTGGTCTGTCATAATATAATAGAGACAGTAGATCTAGCTGGTCTGTCATAATATAATAGAGACAGTAGATCTAGCTGGTCTGTCATAATATAATAGAGACATTAGTAGATCTAGCTGGTCTGTCATAATATAATAGAGACAGTAGATCTAGCTGGTCTGTCATAATATAATAGAGACAGTAGATCTAGCTGGTCTGTCATAATATAATAGAGACAGTAGATCTAGCTGGTCTGTCATAATATAATAGAGACAGTAGATCTAGCTGGTCTGTCATAATATAATAGAGACAGTAGATCTAGCTGGTCTGTCATAATATAATAGAGACAGTAGATCTAGCTGGTCTGTCATAATATAATAGAGACAGTAGATCTAGCTGGTCTGTCATAATATAATAGAGACAGTAGATCTAGCTGGTCTGTCATAATATAATAGAGACAGTAGATCTAGCTGGTCTGTCATAATATAATAGAGACAGTAGATCTAGCTGGTCTGTCATAATATAATAGAGACAGTAGATCTAGCTGGTCTGTCATAATATAATAGAGACAGTAGATCTAGCTGGTCTGTCATAATATAATAGAGACAGTAGATCTAGCTGGTCTGTCATAATATAATAGAGACAGTAGATCTAGCTGGTCTGTCATAATATAATAGAGACAGTAGATCTAGCTGGTCTGTCATAATATAATAGAGACAGTAGATCTAGCTGGTCTGTCATAATATAATAGAGACAGTAGATCTATAATATAATAGAGACTGGTCTGTCATAATATAATAGAGACAGTAGATCTAGCTGGTCTGTCATAATATAATAGAGACAGTAGATCTAGCTGGTCTGTCATAATATAATAAAGACAGTAGATCTAGCTGGTCTGTCATAATATAATAGAGACAGTAGATCTAGCTGGTCTGTCATAATATAATAGAGACAGTAGATCTAGCTGGTCTGTCATAATATAATAGAGACAGTAGATCTAGCTGGTCTGTCATAATATAATAGAGACAGTAGATCTAGCTGGTCTGTCATAATATAATAGAGACAGTAGATCTAGCTGGTCTGTCATAATATAATAGAGACAGTAGATCTAGCTGGTCTGTCATAATATAATAGAGACAGTAGATCTAGCTGGTCTGTCATAATATAATAGAGACAGTAGATCTAGCTGGTCTGTCATAATATAATAGAGACAGTAGATCTAGCTGGTCTGTCATAATATAATAGAGACAGTAGATCTAGCTGGTCTGTCATAATATAATAGAGACAGTAGATCTAGCTGGTCTGTCATAATATAATAGAGACAGTAGATCTAGCTGGTCTGTCATAATTATAATAGAGACAGTAGATCTAGCTGGTCTGTCATAATATAATAGAGACAGTAGATCTAGCTGGTCTGTCATAATATAATAGAGACAGTAGATCTAGCTGGTCTGTCATAATATAATAGAGACAGTAGATCTAGCTGGTCTGTCATATTATAATAGAGACAGTAGATCTAGCTGGTCTGTCATATTATAATAGAGACAGTAGATCTAGCTGGTCTGTCATATTATAGTAGAGACATTAGATCTAGCTGGTCTGTCATAATATAATAGAGACAGTAGATCTAGCTGGTCTGTCATATTATAATAGAGACAGTAGATCTAGCTGGTCTGTCATATTATAATAGAGACAGTAGATCTAGCTGGTCTGTCATATTATAATAGAGACAGTAGATCTAGCTGGTCTGTCATAATATAATAGAGACTGTAGATCTAGCTGGTCTGTCATAATATAATAGAGACAGTAGATCTAGCTGGTCTGTCATATTATAATAGAGACAGTAGATCTAGCTGGTCTGTCATAATATAATAGAGACAGTAGATCTAGCTGGTCTGTCATAATATAATAGAGACAGTAGATCTAGCTGGTCTGTCATAATATAATAGAGACAGTAGATCTAGCTGGTCTGTCATAATATAATAGAGAAGTAGATCTAGCTGGTCTGTCATATTATAATAGAGACAGTAGATCTAGCTGGTCTGTCATAATATAATAGAGACAGTAGATCTAGCTGGTCTGTCATAATATAATAGAGACAGTAGATCTAGCTGGTCTGTCATATTATAATAGAGACAGTAGATCTAGCTGGTCTGTCATAATATAATAGAGACAGTAGATCTAGCTGGTCTGTCATAATATAATAGAGACAGTAGATCCACCTGGTCTGTCATAATATAATAGAGACAGTAGATCTAGCTGGTCTGTCATAATATAATAGAGACAGTAGATCTAGCTGGTCTGTCATAATATAATAGAGACATAGAGACAGTAGATCTAGCTGGTCTGTCATAATATAATAGAGACAGTAGATCTAGCTGGTCTGTCATAATATAATAGAGACAGTAGATATAGCTGGTCTGTCATAATATAATAAAGACAGTAGATCTAGCTGGTCTGTCATAATATATAGAGACAGTAGATCTAGCTGGTCTGTCATAATATAATAGAGACAGTATATCTAGCTGGTCTGTCATAAAACAATAGAGACAGTAGATCTAGCTGGTCTGTCATATTATAATAGAGACATTCAATCTAGCTGGTCTGTCATATTATAATAGAGACAGTAGATCTAGCTGGTATGTCATATTATAATAGAGACAGTAGATCTAGCTGGTCTGTAATAATACAATAGAGACAGTAGATCTGGCTGGTCTGTCATAATATAACAGAGACAGTAGATCTAGCTGGTCTGTCATAATATAATAGAGACAGTAGATCTAGCTGGTCTGTCATATTATAATAGAGACATTAGATCTGGCTGGTCTGTCATTATATAATAGATGCTGTAGATCTAGCTGGTCTGTCATATTATAATAGAGACAGTAGATCTAGCTGGTCTGTCATAATACAATAGAGACAGTAGATCTAGCTTGTCTGTCATATTATAATAGAGACAGTAGATCTAGCTGGTCTGTCATAATATAATAGAGATTGTAGATCTTGCTGGTCTGTCATAATATAATAGAGACAGTAGATCTAGCTGGTCTGTCATAATATAATTGATGCTGTAGATCTAGCTGGTCTGTCATAATATAATAGAGACAGTAGATCTAGCTGGTCTGTCATAATACAATAGAGACAGTAGATCTAGCTGGTCTGTCATAATATAATAGAGAAAGTAGATCTAGCTGGTCTGTCATATTATAATAGAGACAGTAGATCTAGCTGGTCGGTCATAATACAATAAAGACAGTAGATCTAGCTGGTCTGTCATAATATAATAGAGACTGTAGATCTACCTGGTCTGTCATAATATAATAGAGATTGTAGATCTAGCTGGTCTGTCATAATATAATAGAGAAAGTAGATCTAGTTGGTCTGTCATATATATAATAGAGACAGTAGATCTAGCTGGTCTGTCATAATATAATAGAGACAGTAGATCTAGCTGGTCTGTCATAATATAATAGAGACATAGATAAAGTAGATCTAGCCTGTCTATCATGATATAATAGAGACATTATATCCACCTGGTCTGTCATAATATAATAGAGACTAGATCTAGCTGGTCAGTCATAATATAATAGAGACAGTAGATATAGCTGGTCTGTTATAATATAATAAAGACAGTATATCTAGCTGGTCTTTCATAATACAAAAAGACAGTAGATCTACCTGGTCTGTCATAATATAATAGAGACTGTAGATCTAGCTGGTCTGTCATAATATAATAGAGACAGTAGATCTAGCTGGTCTGTCATAATTATAATAGAGACAGTAGATCTAGCTGGTCTGTCATATTATAATAGAGACAGTAGATCTAGCTGGTCTGTCATATTATAATAGAGACAGTAGATCTGGCTGGTCTGTCATATATAATAGAGACAGTAGATCTAGCTGGTCTGTCATATTATAATAGAGACATTAGATCTAGCTGGTCTGTCATATTATAATAGAGACAGTAGATCTAGCTGGTCTGTCATATTATAGTAGAGACAGTAGATCTAGCTGGTCTGTCATATTATAATAGAGACAGTAGATCTAGCTGGTCTGTCATATTATAATAGAGACAGTAGATCTAGCTGGTCTGTCATATTATAATAGAGACAGTAGATCTAGCTGGTCTGTCATATTATAATAGAGACAGTAGATCTAGCTGGTCTGTCATAATATAATAGAGACTGTAGATCTAGCTGGTCTGTCATAATATAATAGAGACAGTAGATCTAGCTGGTCTGTCATATTATAATAGAGACAGTAGATCTAGCTGGTCTGTCATATTATAATAGAGACAGTAGATCTAGCTGGTCTGTCATATTATAATAGAGACAGTAGATCTAGCTGGTCTGTCATAATATAATAGAGACAGTAGATCTAGCTGGTCTGTCATAATATAATAGAGACAGTAGATCTAGCTGGTCTGTCATAATATAATAGAGACAGTAGATCTAGCTGGTCTGTCGTAATATAATAGAGACAGTAGATCTAGCTGGTCTGTCATATTATAATAGAGACAGTAGATCTAGCTGGTCTGTCATAATACAACAGAGACAGTAGATCTAGCTGGTCTGTCATATTATAATAGAGACAGTAGATCTAGCTGGTCTGTCATATTATAATAGAGACAGTAGATCTAGCTGGTCTGTCATATTATAATAGAGACAGTAGATCTAGCTGGTCTGTCATATTATAATAGAGACAGTAGATCTAGCTGGTCTGTCATAATATAATAGAGACATAGATACAGTAGATCTAGCCTGTCTGTCATGATATAATAGAGACATTATATCCACCTGGTCTGTCATAATATAATAGAGACTAGATCTAGCTGGTCAGTCATAATATAATAGAGACAGTAGATCTAGCTGGTCTGTTATAATATAATAAAGACAGTATATCTAGCTGGTCTTTCATAATACAAAAAAGACAGTAGATCTAGCTGGTCTGTCATAATATAATAGAGACAGTAGATCTAGCTGGTCTGTCATAATATAATAGAGACAGTAGATCTAGCTGGTCTGTCATAATATATAATAGAGACAGTAGATCTAGCTGGTCTGTCATAATATAATAGAGTCTAGATCTAGCTGGTCTGTCATAATATAATAGAGACAGTAGATCTAGCTGGTCTGTCATAATATAATAGAGACAGTAGATCTAGCTGGTCTGTCATAAAATAATAGAGACAGTAGATCTAGCTGGTCTGTCATATTATAATAGAGACAGTAGATCTAGCTGGTCTGTCATATTATAATAGAGACAGTAGATCTAGCTGGTCTGTCATATTATAATAGAGACAGTAGATCTAGCTGGTCTGTCATATATAATAGAGACAGTAGATCTAGCTGGTCTGTCATAATATAATAGAGACAGTAGATCTAGCTGGTCTGTCATAATATAATAGAGACAGTAGATCTAGCTGGTCTGTCATAATATAATAGAGACATAGATAAAGTAGATCTAGCTGGTCTGTCATATATAATAGAGACAGTAGATATCCACCTGGTCTGTCATAATATAATAGAGACTAGATCTAGCTGGTCTGTCATAATATAATAGAGACAGTAGATCTAGCTGGTCTGTCATAATATAATAGAGACAGTATATCTAGCTGGTCTTTCATAATACAAAAAAGACAGTAGATCTAGCTGGTCTGTCATAATATAATAGAGACAGTAGATCTAGCTGGTCTGTCATAATATAATAGAGACAGTAGATCTAGCTGGTCTGTCATAATATAATAGAGACAGTAGATCTAGCTGGTCTGTCATAATATAATAGAGACAGTAGATCTAGCTGGTCTGTCATAATATAATAGAGACAGTAGATCTAGCTGGTCTGTCATAATATAATAGAGACAGTAGATCTAGCTGGTCTGTCATAATATAATAGAGACAGTAGATCTAGCTGGTCTGTCATAATTATAATAGAGACAGTAGATCTAGCTGGTCTGTCATAATATAATAGAGACAGTAGATCTAGCTGGTCTGTCATAATATAATAGAGACAGTAGATCTAGCTGGTCTGTCATATTATAATAGAGACAGTAGATCTAGCTGGTCTGTCATATTATAATAGAGACAGTAGATCTAGCTGGTCTGTCATATTATAATAGAGACAGTAGATCTAGCTGGTCTGTCATAATATAATAGAGACAGTAGATCTAGCTGGTCTGTCATAATATAATAGAGACAGTAGATCTAGCTGGTCTGTCATATATAATAGAGACAGTAGATCTAGCTGGTCTGTCATATTATAATAGAGACAGTAGATCTAGCTGGTCTGTCATATTATAATAGAGACAGTAGATCTAGCTGGTCTGTCATAATATAATAGAGACAGTAGATCTAGCTGGTCTGTCATAATATAATAGAGACAGTAGATCTAGCTGGTCTGTCATATTATAATAGAGACAGTAGATCTAGCTGGTCTGTCATAATATAATAGAGACAGTAGATCTAGCTGGTCTGTCATAATATAATAGAGACAGTAGATCTAGCTGGTCTGTCATAATATCTAGCTGGGTCTGTCATAATATAATAGAGACAGTAGATCTAGCTGGTCTGTCATATTATAATAGAGACAGTAGATCTAGCTGGTCTGTCATAATATAATAGAGACAGTAGATCTAGCTGGTCTGTCTGTCATATATAATAGAGACAGTAGATCTAGCTGGTCTGTCATAATATAATAGAGACAGTAGATCTAGCTGGTCTGTCATAATATAATAGAGACATAGATACAGTAGATCTAGCTGGTCTGTCATAATATAATAGAGACATTATATCCACCTGGTCTGTCATAATATAATAGAGACTAGATCTAGCTGGTCAGTCATAATATAATAGAGACAGTAGATCTAGCTGGTCTGTTATAATATAATAAAGACAGTATATCTAGCTGGTCTTTCATAATACAAAAGAGACAGTAGATCTAGCTGGTCTGTCATAATATAATAGAGACAGTAGATCTAGCTGGTCTGTCATAATATAATAGAGACAGTAGATCTAGCTGGTCTGTCATAATATAATAGAGACAGTAGATCTAGCTGGTCTGTCATAATATAATAGAGACATAGAGACAGTAGATCTAGCTGGTCTGTCATAATATAATAGAGACAGTAGATCTAGCTGGTCTGTCATAATATAATACAGACAGTATATCTAGCTGGTCTGTCATAAAACAACAGAGACAGCAGATCTAGCTGGTCTGTCATATTATAATAGAGACATTCGATCTAGCTGGTCTGTCATATTATAATAGAGACAGTAGATCTAGCTGGTCTGTCATATTATAATAGAGACAGTAGATCTAGCTGGTCTGTCATATTATAATAGAGACAGTAGATCTAGCTGGTCTGTCATAATATAATAGAGACAGTAGATCTAGCTGGTCTGTCATAATATAATAGAGACAGTAGATCTAGCTGGTCTGTCATAATATAATAGAGACAGTAGATCCACCTGGTCTGTCATAATATAATAGAGACAGTAGATCTAGCTGGTCTGTCATAATATAATAGAGACAGTAGATCTAGCTGGTCTGTCATAATATAATAGAGACATAGATACAGTAGATCTAGCCTGTCTGTCATAATATAATAGAGACATTATATCCACCTGGTCTGTCATAATATAATAGAGACTAGATCTAGCTGGTCAGTCATAATATAATAGAGACAGTAGACAGTAGATCTAGCTGGTCTGTTATAATATAATAAAGACAGTATATCTAGCTGGTCTTTCATAATACAAAAAAGACAGTAGATCTAGCTGGTCTGTCATAATATAATAGAGACAGTAGATCTAGCTGGTCTGTCATAATATAATAGAGACAGTAGATCTAGCTGGTCTGTCATAATATAATAGAGACAGTAGATCTAGCTGGTCTGTCATAATATAATAGAGACAGTAGATCTAGCTGGTCTGTCATAATATAATAGAGACAGTATATCTAGCTGGTCTGTCATAATATAATAGAGACAGTAGATCTAGCTGGTCTGTCATATTATAATAGAGACAGTAGATCTAGCTGGTCTGTCATATTATAATAGAGACAGTAGATCTAGCTGGTCTGTCATATTATAATAGAGACAGTAGATCTAGCTGGTCTGTCATATCTGTCATATAATAGAGACAGTAGATCTAGCTGGTCTGTCATATTATAATAGAGACAGTAGATCTAGCTGGTCTGTCATATATAATAGAGACAGTAGATCTAGCTGGTCTGTCATAATATAATAGAGACAGTAGATCTAGCTGGTCTGTCATAATATAATAGAGACAGTAGATCTAGCTGGTCTGTCATAATATAATAGAGACAGTAGATCTAGCTGGTCTGTCATAATATAATAGAGACAGTAGATCTAGCTGGTCTGTCATAATATAATAGAGACAGTAGATCTAGCTGGTCTGTCATAATATAATAGAGACAGTAGATCTAGCTGGTCTGTCATAATATAATAGAGACAGTAGATCTAGCTGGTCTGTCATAATATAATAGAGACAGTAGATCTAGCTGGTCTGTCATATTATAATAGAGACAGTAGATCTAGCTGGTCTGTCATAATATAATAGAGACAGTAGATCTAGCTGGTCTGTCATAATATAATAGAGACAGTAGATCTAGCTGATCTGTCATGGTCTGTCATAGATATAATATAATAGAGACAGTAGAGTAGATCTAGCTGGTCTGTCATAATATAATAGAGACAGTAGATCTAGCTGGTCTGTCATAATATAATAGAGACAGTAGATCAGTAGATCTAGCTGGTCTGTCATAATATAATAGAGACAGTAGATCTAGCTGGTCTGTCATAATATAATAGAGACAGTAGATCTAGCTGGTCTGTCATAATATAATAGAGACAGTAGATCTAGCTGGTCTGTCATAATATAATAGAGACAGTATATCTAGCTAGCTGGTCTGTCATAATATAATAGAGACAGTAGATCTAGCTGGTCTGTCATAATATAATAGAGACAGTAGATCTAGCTGGTCTGTCATAATATAATAGAGACAGTAGATCTAGCTGGTCTGTCATAATATAATAGAGACAGTAGATCTAGCTGGTCTGTCATAAAATAATAGAGACAGTAGATCTAGCTGGTCTGTCATATTATAATAGAGACATTCTCTAGCTGGTCTGTCATATTATAATAGAGACAGTAGATCTAGCTGGTCTGTCATATTATAATAGAGACAGTAGATCTAGCTGGTCTGTCATAATATAATAGAGACAGTAGATCTAGCTGGTCTGTCATAATATAATAGAGACAGTAGATCTAGCTGGTCTGTCATAATATAATAGAGACAGTAGATCTACCTGGTCTGTCATAATATAATAGAGACAGTAGATCTAGCTGGTCTGTCATAATATAATAGAGACAGTAGATCTAGCTGGTCTGTCATAATATAATAGAGACATAGATACAGTAGATCTAGCCTGTCTGTCATAATATAATAGAGACATTATATCCACCTGGTCTGTCATAATATAATAGAGACTAGATCTAGCTGGTCAGTCATAATATAATAGAGACAGTAGATCTAGCTGGTCTGTTATAATATAATAAAGACAGTATATCTAGCTGGTCTTTCATAATACAAAAAAGACAGTAGATCTAGCTGGTCTGTCATAATATAATAGAGACAGTAGATCTAGCTGGTCTGTCATAATATAATAGAGACAGTAGATCTCTACCTGGTCTGTCATAATATAATAGAGACAGTAGATCTAGCTGGTCTGTCATAATATAATAGAGACATAGAGACAGTAGATTTAGCTGGTCTGTCATAATATAATAGAGACAGTACATCTAGCTGGTCTGTCAAAATATAATACAGACAGTATATCTAGCTGGTCTGTCATAATACAACAGAGACACCAGCTGGTCTGTCATATTATGATAGAGACATTAGATCTAGCTGGTCTGTCATATTATAATAGAGACAGTAGATCTAGCTGGTCTGTCATATTATAATAGAGACAGTAGATCTAGCTGGTCTGTCATATTATAATAGAGACAGTAGATCTAGCTGGTCTGTCATAATATAATAGAGACAGTAGATCTAGCTGGTCTGTCATAATATAATAGAGACAGTAGATCTACCTGGTCTGTCATAATATAATAGAGACAGTAGATCTAGCTGGTCTGTCATAATATAATAGAGACAGTAGATCTAGCTGGTCTGTCATAATATAATAGAGACATAGATAGAGATCTAGCCTGTCTGTCATGATATAATAGAGACATTATATCCACCTGGTCTGTCATAATATAATAGAGACTAGATCTAGCTGGTCAGTCATAATATAATAGAGACAGTAGATCTAGCTGGTCTGTTATAATATAATAAAGACAGTATATCTAGCTGGTCTTTCATAATACAAAAGAGACAGTAGATCTAGCTGGTCTGTCATAATATAATAGAGACAGTAGATCTAGCTGGTCTGTCATAATATAATAGAGACAGTAGATCTAGCTGGTCTGTCATAATATAATAGAGACATAGAGACAGTAGATCTAGCTGGTCTGTCATAATATAATAGAGACAGTAGATCTAGCTGGTCTGTCATAATATAATAGAGACAGTAGATCTAGCTGGTCTGTCATAATATAATAGAGACAGTAGATCTAGCTGGTCTGTCATAATATAATAACAGAGACAGTAGATCTAGCTGGTCTGTCATATTATAATAGAGACATTAGATCTAGCTGGTCTGTCTGGTCTGTCATATTATAATAGAGACAGTAGATCTAGCTGGTCTGTCATATTATAATAGAGACAGTAGATCTAGCTGGTCTGTCATAATATAATAGAGACAGTAGATCTAGCTGGTCTGTCATAATATAATAGAGACAGTAGATCTAGCTGGTCTGTCATAATATAATAGAGACAGTAGATCTAGCTGGTCTGTCATAATATAATAGAGACAGTAGATCTAGCTGGTCTGTCATAATATAATAGAGACAGTAGATCTAGCTGGTCTGTCATAATATAATAGAGACATAGTAGATCTAGCTGGTCTGTCATAATATAATAGAGACATAGATATCCACCTGGTCTGTCATAATATAATAGAGACAGTAGATCTAGCTGGTCTGTCATAATATAATAGAGACAGTAGATCTAGCTGGTCTGTCATAATATAATAAAGACAGTAGATCTAGCTGGTCTGTTCATAATATAAAAACAGACAGTAGATCTAGCTGGTCTGTCATAATATAATAGAGACAGTAGATCTACCTGGTCTGTCATAATATAATAGAGACAGTAGATCTACCTGGTCTGTCATAATATAATAGAGACAGTAGATCTAGCTGGTCTGTCATAATATAATAGAGACATAGAGACAGTAGATCTAGCTGGTCTGTCATAATATAATAGAGACAGTAGATCTAGCTGGTCTGTGCTAATATAATACAGACAGTATATCTAGCTGGTCTGTCATAAAATAACAGAGACAGTAGATCTAGCTGGTCTGTCATATTATAATAGAGACATAGATCTAGCTGGTCTGTCATATTATAATAGAGACAGTAGATCTAGCTGGTCTGTCATATTATAATAGAGACAGTAGATCTAGCTGGTCTGTCATATTATAATAGAGACAGTAGATCTAGCTGGTCTGTCATAATATAATAGAGACAGTAGATCTACCTGGTCTGTCATAATATAATAGAGACAGTAGATCTAGCTGGTCTGTCATAATATAATAGAGACAGTAGATCTAGCTGGTCTGTCATAATATAATAGAGACATAGATACAGTAGATCTAGCCTGTCTGTCATGATATAATAGAGACATTATATCCACCTGGTCTGTCATAATATAATAGAGACTAGATCTAGCTGGTCAGTCATAATATAATAGAGACAGTAGATCTAGCTGGTCTGTTATAATATAATAAAGACAGTATATCTAGCTGGTCTGTCATAATATAATAGAGACAGTAGATCTAGCTGGTCTGTCATAATATAATAGAGACAGTAGATCTAGCTGGTCTGTCATAATATAATAGAGACAGTAGATCTAGCTGGTCTGTCATAATATAATAGAGACAGTAGATCTAGCTGGTCTGTCATAATTATAAGAGACAGTAGATCTAGCTGGTCTGTCATAATATAATAGAGACAGTAGATCTAGCTGGTCTGTCATAATATAATAGAGACAGTAGATCTAGCTGGTCTGTCATAATATAATAGAGACAGTAGATCTAGCTGGTCTGTCATAATATAATAGAGACAGAGACAGTAGATCTAGCTGGTCTGTCATAATATAATAGAGACAGTACATCTAGCTGGTCTGTCAAAATATAATACAGACAGTATATCTAGCTGGTCTGTCATAATATAATAGAGACAGTAGATAATATAACAGAGACAGAGATCTAGCTGGTCTGTCATATTATAATAGAGACAGTAGATCTAGCTGGTCTGTCATATTATAATAGAGACAGTAGATCTAGCTGGTCTGTCATATTATAATAGAGACAGTAGATCTAGCTGGTCTGTCATAGAGACAGTAGATATAATATAATAGAGACAGTAGATCTAGCTGGTCTGTCATAATATAATAGAGACAGTAGATCCACCTGGTCTGTCATAATATAATAGAGACAGTAGATCTAGCTGGTCTGTCATAATATAATAGAGACAGTAGATCTAGCTGGTCTGTCATAATATAATAGAGACATAGATACAGTAGATCTAGCCTGTCTGTCATAATATAATAGAGACATTATATCCACCTGGTCTGTCATAATATAATAGAGACTAGATCTAGCTGGTCAGTCATTAATAGAGACAGTAGATCTAGCTGGTCTGTTATAATATAATAAAGACAGTATATCTAGCTGGTCTTTCATAATACAAAAGAGACAGTAGATCCAGCTGGTCTCTTATAATATAATAGAGACAGTAGATCCAGCTGGTCTGTCATAATATAATAGAGACATAGAGACAGTAGATTTAGCTGGTCTGTCATAATATAATAGAGACAGTAGATCTAGCTGGTCTGTCATAATATAATAGAGACATAGAGACAGTAGATCTAGCTGGTTTGTCATGATATAATAGAGACAGTATATCCGCCTGGTCTGTCATCATATAATAGAGACAGTAGATATAGCTGGTCTGTCATAATATAATAAAGACAGTAGATCTAGCTGGTCTGTCATAATATAATAGAGACAGTAGATCTACCTGGTCTGTCATATTATAATAGAGACAGTAGATCTAGCTGGTCTGTCATAATATAATAGAGACTGTAGATCTAGCTGGTCTGTCATAATATAATAGAGACAGTAGATCTAGCTGGTCTGTCAAATTATAATAGAGACATTAGATCTAGATGGTGTGTCATAATACAATAGAGACAGTAGATCTAGCTGGTCTGTCATAATATAATAGAGAAAGTAGATCTAGCTGGTCTGTCATATTATAATGGAGACATTAGATATAGCTGGTCTGTCATAATATAATAGAGATATAGAGACAGTAGTTCTAGCTGGTCTGTCATGATATAATTGAGACAGTATATCCACCTGGTCTGTCATAATATAATAGAGACAGTAGATATAGCTGGTATGTTATAATATAATAAAGACAGTAGATCTGGCTGGTCTGTCATTATATAATAGAGACAGTAGATCTAGCTGGTCTGTCATAATATAATAGAGACAGTAGATCTAGCTGGTTTGTCATAATATAATAGAGACAGTAGATCTAGCTGGTCTGTCATAATATAATAGAGACAGTAGATCTAGCTGGTCTGTCATAATATAATAGAGACAGTAGATCTAGCTGGTCTGTCATAATACAATAGAGACAGTAGATCTAGCTTGTCTGTCATATTATAATAGAGACAGTAGATCTAGCTGGTCTGTCATAATATAATAGAGACAGTAGATCTAGCTGGTCTGTCATAATATAATAGATGACAGTAGATCTAGCTGGTCTGTCATAATATAATAGAGACAGTAGATCTAGCTGGTCTGTCATAATACAATAGAGACAGTAGATCTAGCTGGTCTGTCATAATATAATAGAGACAGTAGATCTAGCTGGTCTGTCATATTATAATAGAGACAGTAGATCTAGCTGGTCTGTCATAATATAATAGAGACAGTAGATCTAGCTGGTCTGTCATAATATAATAGAGACAGTAGATCTAGCTGGTCTGTCATAGTATTATAATAGAT
>NW_024607839.1:0-39294 GCF_018296145.1 Oncorhynchus tshawytscha | reverse complement strand
TCTAGCTGGTCTGACATAATATAATAGAGACAGTATATTTAGCTGGTCTGTCATAATATAATAGAGACTGTAGATCTAACTGGTCTGTCATATTATAATAGAGGCATTAGATCTAGCTGGTCTGTCATAATATAATGGAGACAGTAGATCTAGCTGGCCTGTCATAATATAATAGCGACAGCAGATCTAGCTGGTCTGTCATAATATAATAGAGACAGTAGATCTAGCTGGTCTATCATAATATAATAGTGACAGTAGATCTAGCTGGTCTGTCATAATATAATAGAGACAGTATATCTTGCTGGTCTGTCATAATATAATAGAGACAGTAGATCTAGCTGGTCTGTCATATTATAATTGAGGCAGTAGATCTAGCTGGTCTGTCATAATATAATAGAGACAGTATATTGAGCTGGTCTGTCATAATATAATAGAGACAGTAGATCTAACTGGTCTGTCATATTATAATAGAGGCAGTAGATCTAGCTGGTCTGTCATAATATAATAGAGACATAGAGACAGTAGATCTAGCTGGTCTGTCATATAATGTAATAGAGACAGTAGATCTAGCTGGTCTGTCATAATATAATAGAGACAGTAGATCTAGCTGGTCTGACATAATATAATAGAGACAGTAGATCTAGCTGGTCTATCATAATATAATAGAGACAGTAGATCTAGCTGGTCTGTCAAAATATAATAGAGACAGTAGATCTAGCTGGTCTGTCATAATATAATAGAGACAGTATATCTAGCTGGTCTGTCATAATATAATAGAGACAGTAGATCTAGCTGGTCTGTCATAATATAATAGAGACAGTAGATCTAGCTGGTCTGTCAAAATATAATAGAGACAGTAGATCTAGCTGGTCTGTCATAATATAATAGAGACAGTAGATCTAGCTGGTCTGTCATAATATAATAGAGACAGTAGATCTAGCTGGTCTGTCATAATATAATAGAGACAGTAGATCTAGCTGGTCTGTCATAATATAATAGAGACAGTAGATCTAGCTGGTCTGTCATAATATAATAGAGACAGTAGATCTAGCTGGTCTGTCATATTATAATAGAGACAGTAGATCTAGCTGGTCTGTCATAATATAATAGAGACAGTAGATCTAGCTGGTCTGTCATAATATAATAGAGACAGTAGATCTAGCTGGTCTGTCATAATATAATAGAGACAGTAGATCTAGCTGGTCTGTCATAATATAATAGAGACAGTAGATCTAGCTGGTCTGTCATAATATAATAGAGACAGTAGATCTATGGTCTGTCATAATATAATAGAGACATAATATAATAGAGACAGTAGATCTAGCTGGTCTGTCAAATATAATAGAGACAGTAGATCTAGCTGGTCTGTCATAATATAATAGAGACAGTAGATCTAGCTGGTCTGTCATAATATAATAGAGACAGTAGATCTAGCTGGTCTGTCATAATATAATAGAGACAGTAGATCTAGCTGGTCTGTCATAATATAATAGAGACAGTAGATCTAGCTGGTCTGTCATAATATAATAGAGACAGTATATCTACCTGGTCTGTCATAATATAACAGAGACAGTAGATCTAGCTGGTCTGTCATAATATAATAGAGACAGGATATCTACCTGGTCTGTCATAATATAACAGAGACAGTAGATCTAGCTGTTCGGTCAAAATATAATAGAGACACTAGATCTAGCTGGTCTGTGATAATATAATAGAGACAGTATATCCTGCTGGTCTGTCATAATATAATAGAGACAGTAGATATAGCTGGTCTGTCATAATATAATAGAGACAGTAGATCTAGCTGGTCCGTCATATTATAATAGAGGCAGTAGATCTAGCTGGTCTGTCATAATATAATAGAGACAGTAGATCTAGCTGGTCTGTCATAATATAATAGAGACAGTAGATCTAACTGGTCTGTCATATTATAATAGAGGCAGTAGATCTATCTGGTCTGTCATAATATATTAGAGACAGTAGATCTAGGTGGTCTGCCATAATATAATAGAGACAGTAGATCTCGCTGGGCTGTCATATTATAATTGAGGCAGTAGATCTAGCTGGTCTGTGATAATATAATAGAGACAGTAGATCTAGCTGGTCTGTCATAATATAATAGAGACAGTAGATCTACCTGGTCTGTTATAATATAATAGAGACAGTAGATCTAGCTGGTCTGTCAAAATATAATAGAGACAGTAGATCTAGCTGGTCTGTGATAATATCATAGAGACAGTAGTTCTAGCTGGTCTGTCATAATATAATAGAGACAGTATATCTAGCTGGTCTGTCATAATATAATAGAGACAGTAGATCTGGTCTGCTGGTCTGGTCATAATATAATAGAGACAGTAGATCTAGCTGGTCTGTCATAATATAATAGAGACAGTAGATCTAGCTGGTCTGTCATAATATAATAGAGACAGTAGATCTAGCTGGTCTGTCATAATATAATAGAGACAGTAGATCTAGCTGGTCTGTCATAATATAATAGAGACAGTAGATCTAGCTGGTCTGTCATAATATAATAGAGACAGTAGATCTAGCTGGTCTGTCATAATATAATAGAGACAGTAGATCTAGCTGGTCTGTCATAATATAATAGAGACAGTAGATCTAGCTGGTCTGTCATAATATAATAGAGACAGTAGATCTAGCTGGTCTGTCATAATATAATAGAGACAGTAGATCTAGCTGGTCTGTCATAATATAATAGAGACAGTAGATCTAGCTGGTCTGTCATAATATAATAGAGACAGTAGATCTAGCTGGTCTGTCATAATATAATAGAGACAGTAGATCTAGCTGGTCTGTCATAATATAATAGAGACAGTAGATCTAGCTGGTCTGTCATAATATAATAGAGACAGTAGATCTAGCTGGTCTGTCATAATATAATAGAGACAGTAGATCTAGCTGGTCTGTCATAATATAATAGAGACAGTAGATCTAGCTGGTCTGTCATAATATAATAGAGACAGTAGATCTAGCTGGTCTGTCATAATATAATAGAGACAGTAGATCTAGCTGGTCTGTCATAATATAATAGAGACAGTAGATCTAGCTGGTCTGTCATAATATAATAGAGACAGTAGATCTAGCTGGTCTGTCATAATATAATAGAGACAGTAGATCTAGCTGGTCTGTCATAATATAATAGAGACAGTAGATCTAGCTGGTCTGTCATAATATAATAGAGACAGTAGATCTAGCTGGTCTGTCATAATATAATAGAGACAGTAGATCTAGCTGGTCTGTCATAATATAATAGAGACAGTAGATCTAGCTGGTCTGTCATAATATAATAGAGACAGTAGATCTAGCTGGTCTGTCATAATATAATAGAGACAGTAGATCTAGCTGGTCTGTCATAATATAATAGAGACAGTAGATCTAGCTGGTCTGTCATAATATAATAGAGACAGTAGATCTAGCTGGTCTGTCATAATATAATAGAGACAGTAGATCTAGCTGGTCTGTCATAATATAATAGAGACAGTAGATCTAGCTGGTCTGTCATAATATAATAGAGACAGTAGATCTAGCTGGTCTGTCATAATATAATAGAGACAGTAGATCTAGCTGGTCTGTCATAATATAATAGAGACAGTAGATCTAGCTGGTCTGTCATAATATAATAGAGACAGTAGATCTAGCTGGTCTGTCATAATATAATAGAGACAGTAGATCTAGCTGGTCTGTCATAATATAATAGAGACAGTAGATCTAGCTGGTCTGTCATAATATAATAGAGACAGTAGATCTAGCTGGTCTGTCATAATATAATAGAGACAGTAGATCTAGCTGGTCTGTCATAATATAATAGAGACAGTAGATCTAGCTGGTCTGTCATAATATAATAGAGACAGTAGATCTAGCTGGTGGTCTGTCATATATATAATAGAGACAGTAGATCTAGCTGGTCTGTCATAATATAATAGGGACAGGAGATCTAGCTGGTCTGACATAATATAATAGAGACAGTAGATCTAGCTGGTCTGTCATAATATAATAGAGACAGTAGATCTAGCTGGTCTGTCATAATATAATAGGGACAGTAGATCTAGCTGGTCTGTCATAATATAATAGAGACAGTATATTGAGCTGGTCTGTCATAATATAATAGAGACAGTAGATCTAGCTGGTCTGTCATAATATAATAGAGACAGTAGATCTAGCTGGTCTGTCATAATATAATAGAGACAGTAGATCTAGCTGGTCTGTCATAATATAATAGAGACAGTATATTGAGCTGGTCTGTCATAATATAATAGAGACTGTAGATCTAACTGGTCTGTCATATTATAATAGAGGCAGTAGATCTAGCTGGTCTGTCATAATATAATGGAGACAGTAGATCTAGCTGGTCTGTGATAATATAATAGAGACAGTATATCTACCTGGTCTGTCATAATATAACAGAGACAGTAGATCTAGCTGGTCTGTCAAAATATAATAGAGACAGTAGATCTAGCTGGTCTGTCAAAATATAATAGAGACAGTATATCTTGCTGGTCTGTCATAATATAATAGAGACAGTAGATCTAGCTGGTCTGTCAGAGACAGTCTAGCTGGTCTGTCATAATATAATAGAGACAGAAGATCTAGCTGGTCTGTCAAATATAATAGAGACAGTAGATCTAGCTGGTCTGTCATAATATAATAGAGACAGTAGATCTAGCTGGTCTGTCATAATATAATAGAGACAGTAGATCTAGCTGGTCTGTCATAATATAATAGAGACAGTAGATCTAGCTGGTCTGTCATAATATAATAGAGACAGTAGATCTAGCTGGTCTGTCATAATATAATAGAGACAGTAGATCTAGCTGGTCTGTCATAATATAATAGAGACAGTAGATCTAGCTGGTCTGTCATAATATAATAGAGACAGTAGATCTAGCTGGTCTGTCATAATATAATAGAGACAGTAGATCTAGCTGGTCTGTCATAATATAATAGAGACAGTAGATCTAGCTGGTCTGTCATAATATAATAGAGACAGTAGATCTAGCTGGTCTGTCATAATATAATAGAGACAGTAGTCTAGCTGGTCTGTCATAATATAATAGAGACAGTAGATCTAGCTGGTCTGTCATAATATAATAGAGACAGTAGATCTAGCTGGTCTGTCATAATATAATAGAGACAGTAGATCTAGCTGGTCTGTCATAATATAATAGAGACAGTAGATCTAGCTGGTCTGTCATAATATAATAGAGACAGTAGATCTAGCTGGTCTGTCATAATATAATAGAGACAGTAGATCTAGCTGGTCTGTCATAATATAATAGAGACAGTAGATCTAGCTGGTCTGTCATAATATAATAGAGACAGTAGATCTAGCTGGTCTGTCATAATATAATAGAGACAGTAGATCTAGCTGGTCTGTCATAATATAATAGAGACAGTAGATCTAGCTGGTCTGTCATAATATAATAGAGACAGTAGATCTAGCTGGTCTGTCATAATATAATAGAGACAGTAGATCTAGCTGGTCTGTCATAATATAATAGAGACAGTAGATCTAGCTGGTCTGTCATAATATAATAGAGACAGTAGATCTAGCTGGTCTGTCATAATATAATAGAGACAGTAGATCTAGCTGGTCTGTCATAATATAATAGAGACAGTAGATCTAGCTGGTCTGTCATAATATAATAGAGACAGTAGATCTAGCTGGTCTGTCATAATATAATAGAGACAATAGAGACAGTAGATCTAGCTGGTCTGTCATATAATATAATAGAGACAGTAGATCTAGCTGGTCTGTCATAATATAATAGAGACAGTAGATCTAGCTGGTCTGTCATAATATAATAGAGACAGTAGATCTAGCTGGTCTGTCATAATATAATAGAGACAGTAGATATAGCTGGTCTATCATAATATAATAGAGACAGTAGATCTAGCTGGTCTGTCATAATATAATAGAGACAGTATATTGAGCTGGTCTGTCATAATATAATAGAGACAGTAGATCTAGCTGGTCTGTCATATTATAATAGAGGCAGTAGATCTAGCTGGTCTGTCATAATATAATGGAGACAGTAGATCTAGCTGGTCTGTCATAATATAATAGAGACAGTATATTGAGCTGGTCTGTCATAATATAATAGAGACAGTATATCTACCTGGTCTGTCATAATATAATAGAGACAGTAGATCTAGCTGGTCTGTCATAATATAATAGAGACAGTAGATCTAGCTGGTCTGTCATATTATAATTGAGGCAGTAGATCTAGCTGGTCTATCATAATATAATAGAGACAGGAGATCTAGCTGGTCTGTCATAATATAATAGAGACAGTAGATCTAGCTGGTCTGTCATAATATAATAGAGACAGTATATCTTGCTGGTCTGTCATAATATAATAGAGACAGTAGATCTAGCTGGTCTGTCATAATATAATAGAGACAGTAGATCTAGCTGGTCTGTCAAAATATAATAGAGACAGTAGATCTAGCTGGTCTGTCATAATATAATAGAGACAGTAGATCTAGCTGGTCTGTCATAATATAATAGAGACAGTATATCTAGCTGGTCTGTCATAATATAATAGAGACTGTAGATCTAACTGGTCTGTCATAATTATAATAGAGGCAGTAGATCTAGCTGGTCTGTCATAATATAATAGAGACAGTAGATCTAGCTGGTCTGTCATAATATAATAGAGACAGTAGATCTAGCTGGTCTGTCATAATATAATAGAGACAGTAGATCTAGCTGGTCTATCATAATATAATAGAGACAGTAGATCTAGCTGGTCTGTCATAATATAATAGAGACAGTATATCTTGCTGGTCTGTCATAATATAATAGAGACAGTAGATCTAGCTGGTCTGTCATATTATAATTGAGGCAGTAGATCTAGCTGGTCTGTCATAATATAATAGAGACAGTATATTGAGCTGGTCTGTCATAATATAATAGAGACAGTAGATCTAGCTGGTCTGTCATATTATAATAGAGACAGTAGATCTAGCTGGTCTGTCATAATATAATAGAGACATAGAGACAGTAGATCTAGCTGGTCTGTCATATAATGTAATAGAGACAGTAGATCTAGCTGGTCTGTCATAATATAATAGAGACAGTAGATCTAGCTGGTCTGACATAATATAATAGAGACAGTAGATCTAGCTGGTCTGTCATAATATAATAGAGACAGTAGATCTAGCTGGTCTGTCAAAATATAATAGAGACAGTAGATCTAGCTGGTCTGTCATAATATAATAGAGACAGTAGATCTAGCTGGTCTGTCATAATATAATAGAGACAGTAGATCTAGCTGGTCTGTCATAATATAATAGAGACAGTAGATCTAGCTGGTCTGTCAAAATATAATAGAGACAGTAGATCTAGCTGGTCTGTCAAAATATAATAGAGACAGTAGATCTAGCTGGTCTGTCATAATATAATAGAGACAGTAGATCTAGCTGGTCTGTCATAATATAATAGAGACAGTATATCTACCTGGTCTGTCATAATATAACAGAGACAGTAGATCTAGCTGGTCTGTCATAATATAATAGAGACAGTAGATCTAGCTGGTCTGTCATATTATAATAGAGACAGTAGATCTAGCTGGTCTGTCATAATATAATTGAGGCAGTAGATCTACCTGGTCTGTCATAATATAACAGAGACAGTAGATCTAGCTGGTCTGTCATAATATAATAGAGACAGTAGAACTACCTGGTCTGTCAAAATATAATAGAGACAGTAGATCTAGTTGGTTTGTCATATTATAATAGAGACAGTAGATCTAGCTGGTCTGTCATAATATAATAGAGACAGTAGATCTAGCTGGTCTGTCATAATATAATAGAGACAGTAGATCTAGCTGGTCTGTCATAATATAATAGAGACAGTAGATCTAGCTGGTCTGACATAATATAATAGAGACAGTAGATCTAGCTGGTCTATCATAATATAATAGAGACAGAAGATCTAGCTGGTCTGTCAAAATATAATAGAGACAGTAGATCTAGCTGGTCTGTCAAAATATAATAGAGACAGTAGATCTAGCTGGTCTGTGATAATATAATAGAGACAGTATATCTACCTGGTCTGTCATAATATAACAGAGACAGTAGATCTAGCTGGTCTATCATAATATAATAGAGACAGTAGATCTAGCTGGTCTGTCATAATATAATAGAGACAGTAGATCTAGCTGGTCTGTCAAAATATAATAGAGACAGTAGATCTAGCTGGTCTGTCATAATATAATAGAGACAGTAGATCTAGCTGGTCTGTCATAATATAATAGAGACAGTATATCTACCTGGTCTGTCATAATATAACAGAGACAGTAGATCTAGCTGTTCTGTCAAAATATAATAGAGACAGTAGATCTAGCTGGTCTGTGATAATATAATAGAGACAGTATATCCTGCTGGTCTGTCATAATATAATAGAGACAGTAGATATAGCTGGTTTGTCATAATATAATAGAGACAGTAGATCTAGCTGGTCTGTCATAATATAATAGAGACAGTAGATCTAGCTGGTCTGTCATAATATAATAGAGACAGTAGATCTAGCTGGTCTGTCATAATATAATAGAGACAGTATATCTACCTGGTCTGTCATAATATAACAGAGACAGTAGATCTAGCTGGTCTGTCAAAATATAATAGAGACAGTAGATCTAGCTGGTCTGTCATAATATAATAGAGACAGTATATAGCTGGTCTGTCATAATATAATAGAGACAGTAGATCTAGCTGGTCTGTCATAATATAATAGAGACAGTAGATCTAGCTGGTCTGTCATAATATAATAGAGACAGTAGATCTAGCTGGTCTGTCATAATATAATAGAGACAGTAGATCTAGCTGGTCTGTCATAATATAATAGAGACAGTAGATCTAGCTGGTCTGTCATAATATAATAGAGACAGTAGATCTAGCTGGTCTGTCATAATATAATAGAGACAGTAGATCTAGCTGGTCTGTCATAATATAATAGAGACAGTAGATCTAGCTGGTCTGTCATAATATAATAGAGACAGTATATCTACCTGGTCTGTTATAATATAACAGAGACAGTAGATCTAGCTGGTCTGTCAAAATATAATAGAGACAGTAGATCTAGCTGGTCTGTCATAATATAATAGAGACAGTAGATCTAGCTGGTCTGTCATAATATAATAGAGACAGTATATCTAGCTGGTCTGTCATAATATAACAGAGACAGTATATTGAGCTGGTCTGTCATAATATAATAGAGACAGTAGATCTAGCTGGTCTGTCATATTATAATTGAGGCAGTAGATCTAGCTGGTCTATCATAATATAATGAGACAGTAGATCTAGCTGGTCTGTCATAATATAATTGAGACAGTAGATCTAGCTGGTCTGTCATAATATAATAGAGACATTAGATCTAGCAGGTCAGTCATATTATACTTGAGACAGTAGATCTAGCTGGTCTGTCATAAAATAATGGAGACAGTAGATCAAGCTGGTCTGTCATAATATAACAGAGACAGTAGATCTAGCTGGTCTGTCACAATATAATAGAGAAAGTAGATCTACCTGGTCTGTCACTATATAATAGAGACAGTAGATCTAGCTGGTCTGTCATAATATGATAGAAACAGTAGATCTAGCTGGTCTGTCATACTATACTAGAGAGAGTAGATCTAGCTGGTCTTTCATAATATAATAGAGACTGTAGATCTAGCTGGTCTGTCATAAATAATAGAGACAGTAGATCTAGCTGGTCTGTCATAATATAATAGAGACAGTAGATCTAGCTGGTCTGTCATAATATAATAGAGACAGTAGATCTAGCTGGTCTGTCATAATATAATAGAGACAGTAGATCTAGCTGGTCTGTCATAATATAATAGAGACAGTAGATCTAGCTGGTCTGTCATAATATAATAGAGACAGTAGATCTAGCTGGTCTGTCATAATATAATAGAGACAGTAGATCTAGCTGGTCTGTCATAATATAATAGAGACAGTAGATCTAGCTGGTCTGTCATAATATAATAGAGACAGTAGATCTATAATGGTCTGTCATAATATAATAGAGACAGTATATCTAGCTGGTCTGTCATAATATAATAGAGACAGTAGATCTAGCTGGTCTGTCATAATATAATAGAGACAGTAGATCTAGCTGGTCTGTCATAATATAATAGAGACAGTAGATCTAGCTGGTCTGTCATAATATAATAGAGACAGTAGATCTAGCTGGTCTGTCATAATATAATAGAGACAGTAGATCTAGCTGGTCTGTCATAATATAATAGAGACAGTAGATCTAGCTGGTCTGTCATAATATAATAGAGACAGTAGATCTAGCTGGTCTGTCATAATATAATAGAGACAGTAGATCTAGCTGGTCTGTCATAATATAATAGAGACAGTAGATCTAGCTGGTCTATCATAACATAATAGAGACAGTATATCTAGATGGTCTGTCATAATATAATAGAGACAGTAAATCTTGATGGTCTGTCATAATATAATAGAGACAGTAGATCTAGCTGGTCTGTCATATTATAATAGAGACAGTAGATCTAGCTGGTCTGTCATAATATAATAGAGACAGTAGATCTAGCTGGTCTGTCATAATATAATAGAGACAGTAGATCTAGCTGGTCTGTCATAATATAATAGAGACAGTAGATCTAGCTGGTCTGTCATAATATAATAGAGACAGTAGATCTAGCTGGTCTGTCATAATATAATAGAGACAGTAGATCTAGCTGGTCTGTCATAATATAATAGAGACAGTATATCTAGCTGGTCTGTCATAATATAATAGAGACAGTAGATCTAGCTGGTCTGTCATAATATAATAGAGACAGTAGATCTAGCTGGTCTGTCATAATAATAGAGACAGTAGATCTAGATGGTCTGTCATAATATAATAGATACAGTAAATCTAGCTGGTCTGTCATAATATAATAGAGACAGTAGATCTAGCTGGTCTGTCATAATATAATAGAGACAGTAGATCTAGCTGGTCTGTCATAATATAATAGAGACAGTAGATCTAGCTGGTCTGTCAAAATATAATAGAGACAGTAGATCTAGCTGGTCTGTCAAAATATAATAGAGACAGTAGATCTAGCTGGTCTGTCATAATATAATAGAGACAGTAGATCTAGCTGGTCTGTCATAATATAATAGAGACAGTATATCTACCTGGTCTGTCATAATATAATAGAGACAGTAGATCTAGCTGGTCTGTCATAATATAATAGAGACAGTAGATCTAGCTGGTCTGTCATAATATAATAGAGACAGTAGATCTAGCTGGTCTGTCATAATATAATAGAGGCAGTAGATCTACCTGGTCTGTCATAATATAATAGAGACAGTAGATCTAGCTGGTCTGTCATAATATAATAGAGACAGTAGAACTAGCTGGTCTGTCAAAATATAATAGAGACAGTAGATCTAGTTGGTTTGTCATATTATAATAGAGACAGTAGATCTAGCTGGTCTGTCATAATATAATAGAGACAGAGACAGCTGGTAGATCTAGCTGGTCTGTCATAATATAATAGAGACAGTAGATCTAGCTGGTCTGTCATAATATAATAGAGACAGTAGATCTAGCTGGTCTGTCATAATATAATAGAGACAGTAGATCTAGCTGGTCTGTCATAATATAATAGAGACAGTAGATCTAGCTGGTCTGTCAAAATATAATAGAGACAGTAGATCTAGCTGGTCTGTCAAAATATAATAGAGACAGTAGATCTAGCTGGTCTGTCATAATATAATAGAGACAGTATATCTACCTGGTCTGTCATAATATAATAGAGACAGTAGATCTAGCTGGTCTGTCATAATATAATAGAGACAGTAGATCTAGCTGGTCTGTCATAATATAATAGAGACAGTAGATCTAGCTGGTCTGTCAAAATATAATAGAGACAGTAGATCTAGCTGGTCTGTCATAATATAATAGAGACAGTAGATCTAGCTGGTCTGTCATAATATAATAGAGACAGTATATCTACCTGGTCTGTCATAATATAATAGAGACAGTAGATCTAGCTGGTCTGTCAAAATATAATAGAGACAGTAGATCTAGCTGGTCTGTGATAATATAATAGAGACAGTATATCCTGCTGGTCTGTCATAATATAATAGAGACAGTAGATCTAGCTGGTCTGTCATAATATAATAGAGACAGTAGATCTAGCTGGTCTGTCATAATATAATAGAGACAGTAGATCTAGCTGGTCTGTCATAATATAATAGAGACAGTAGATCTAGCTGGTCTGTCATAATATAATAGAGACAGTAGATCTAGCTGGTCTGTCATAATATAATAGAGACAGTAGATCTAGCTGGTCTGTCATAATATAATAGAGACAGTAGATCTAGCTGGTCTGTCATAATATAATAGAGACAGTAGATCTAGCTGGTCTGTCATAATATAATAGAGACAGTAGATCTAGCTGGTCTGTCATAATATAATAGAGACAGTAGATCTAGCTGGTCTGTCATAATATAATAGAGACAGTAGATCTAGCTGGTCTGTCATAATATAATAGAGACAGTATATCTAGCTGGTCTGTCATAATATAATAGAGACAGTAGATCTAGCTGGTCTGTCATAACATAATAGAGACAGTAGATCTAGCTGGTCTGTCATAATATAATAGAGACAGTAGATCTAGCTGGTCTGTCATAATATAATAGAGACAGTAGATCTAGCTGGTCTGTCATAATATAATAGAGACAGTAGATCTAGCTGGTCTGTCATAATATAATAGAGACAGTAGATCTAGCTGGTCTGTCATAATATAATAGAGACAGTATATCTTGCTGGTCTGTCATAATATAATAGAGACAGTAGATCTAGCTGGTCTGTCATAATATAATAGAGACCGTAGATCTAGCTGGTCTATCATAACATAATAGAGACAGTAGATCTAGATGGTCTGTCATAATATAATAGAGACAGTAAATCTTGCTGGTCTGTCATAATGTAATAGAGACAGTAGATCTAGCTGGTCTACCATAATATAATAGAGACAGTAGATCTAGCTGGTCTGTCATAATATAATAGAGACAGTAGATCTAGCTGGTCTGTCATAATATAATAGAGACAGTAGATCTAGCTGGTATGTCATAATACAATTGAGACAGTAGATCTAGCTGGTCTACCATAATATAATAGAGACAGTAGATCTAGTTGGTCTGTCATAATATAATAGAGACAGTAGATCTAGCTGGTCTGTCATAATATAATAGAGACAGTAGATCTAGCTGGTCTGTCATAATATAATAGAGACAGTAGATCTAGCTGGTCTGTCATAATATAATAGAGACAGTAGATCTAGCTGGTCTGTCATAATATAATAGAGACAGTAGATCTAGCTGGTCTGTCATAATATAATAGAGACAGTAGATCTAGCTGGTCTGTCATAATATAATAGAGACAGTAGATCTAGCTGGTCTGTCATAATATAATAGAGACAGTAGATCTAGCTGGTCTGTCATAATATAATAGAGACAGTAGATCTAGCTGGTCTGTCATAATATAATAGAGACAGTAGATCTAGCTGGTCTGTCAAAATATAATAGAGACAGTAGATCTAGCTGGTCTGTCATAATATAATAGAGACAGTAGATCTAGCTGGTCTGTCATAATATAATAGAGACAGTAGATCTACCTGGTCTGTCATAATATAATAGAGACAGTAGATCTAGCTGGTCTGTCATAATATAATAGAGACAGTAGATCTAGCTGGTCTGTCATAATATAATAGAGACAGTAGATCTAGCTGGTCTGTCATAATATAATAGAGACAGTAGATCTAGCTGGTCTGTCATAATATAATAGAGACAGTAGATCTAGCTGGTCTGTCATAATATAATAGAGACAGTAGATCTACCTGGTCTGTCATAATATAATAGAGACAGTAGATCTAGCTGGTCTGTCATAATATAATAGAGACAGTAGATCTAGCTGGTCTGTCATAATATAATAGAGACAGTAGATCTAGCTGGTCTGTCATAATATAATAGAGACAGTAGATCTAGCTGGTCTGTCATAATATAATAGAGACAGTAGATCTAGCTGGTCTGTCATAATATAATAGAGACAGTAGATCTAGCTGGTCTGTCATAATATAATAGAGACAGTAGATCTAGCTGGTCTGTCATAATATAATAGAGACAGTAGATCTAGCTGGTCTGTCATAATATAATAGAGACAGTAGATCTAGCTGGTCTGTCATAATATAATAGAGACAGTAGATCTACCTGGTCTGTCAAAATATAATAGAGACAGTAGATCTAGCTGGTCTGTCATAATAGAATAGAGACAGTAGATCTAGCTGGTCTGTCATAATATAATAGAGACAGGATATCTACCTGGTCTGTCATAATATAACAGAGACAGTAGATCTAGCTGTTCTGTCAAAATATAATAGAGACAGTAGATCTAGCTGGTCTGTGATAATATAATAGAGACAGTATATCCTGCTGGTCTGTCATAATATAATAGAGACAGTAGATATAGCTGGTCTGTCATAATATAATAGAGACAGTAGATCTAGCTGGTCTGTCATATTATAATAGAGACAGTAGATCTAGCTGGTCTGTCATAATATAATAGAGACAGTAGATCTAGCTGGTCTGTCATAATATAATAGAGACAGTAGATCTAACTGGTCTGTCATATTATAATAGAGGCAGTAGATCTATCTGGTCTGTCATAATATATTAGAGACAGTAGATCTAGGTGGTCTGCCATAATATAATAGAGACAGTAGATCTAGCTGGGCTGTCATATTATAATTGAGGCAGTAGATCTAGCTGGTCTGTGATAATATAATAGAGACAGTAGATCTAGCTGGTCTGTCATAATATAATAGAGACAGTATATCTAGCTGGTCTGTCATAATATAATAGAGACAGTAGATCTAGCTGGTCTGTCATAATATAATAGAGACAGTAGATCTAGCTGGTCTGTGATAATATAATAGAGACAGTAGATCTAGCTGGTCTGTCATAATATAATAGAGACAGTAGATCTAGCTGGTCTGTCATAATATAATAGAGACAGTAGATCTAGCTGGTCTGTCATAATATAATAGAGACAGTAGATCTAGCTGGTCTGTCATAATATAATAGAGACAGTAGATCTAGCTGGTCTGTCATAATATAATAGAGACAGTAGATCTAGCTGGTCTGTCATAATATAATAGAGACAGTAGATCTAGCTGGTCTGTCATAATATAATAGAGACAGTAGATCTAGCTGGTCTGTCATAATATAATAGAGACAGTAGATCTAGCTGGTCTGTCATAAATATAATAGAGACAGTAGATCTAGCTGGTCTGTCATAAATATAATAGAGACAGTAGATCTAGCTGGTCTGTCATAATATAATAGAGACAGTAGATCTAGCTGGTCTGTCATAATATAATAGAGACAGTAGATCTAGCTGGTCTGTCATAATATAATAGAGACAGTAGATCTAGCTGGTCTGTCATAATATAATAGAGACAGTAGATCTAGCTGGTCTGTCATAATATAATAGAGACAGTAGATCTAGCTGGTCTGTCATAATATAATAGAGACAGTAGATCTAGCTGGTCTGTCATAATATAATAGAGACAGTAGATCTAGCTGGTCTGTCATAATATAATAGAGACAGTAGATCTAGCTGGTCTGTCATAATATAATAGAGACAGTAGATCTAGCTGGTCTGTCATAATATAATAGAGACAGTAGATCTAGCTGGTCTGTCATAATATAATAGAGACAGAGACAGTAGATCTAGCTGGTCTGTCATAATATAATAGAGACAGTAGATCTAGCTGGTCTGTCATAATATAATAGAGACAGTAGATCTAGCTGGTCTGTCATAATATAATAGAGACAGTAGATCTAGCTGGTCTATCATAATATAATAGAGACAGTAGATCTAGCTGGTCTGTCAAAATATAATAGAGACAGTAGATCTAGCTGGTCTGTCAAAATATAATAGAGACAGTAGATCTAGCTGGTCTGTCATAATATAATAGAGACAGTATATCTACCTGGTCTGTCATAATATAACAGAGACAGTAGATCTAGCTGGTCTGTCATAATATAATAGAGACAGTAGATCTAGCTGGTCTGTCATAATATAATAGAGACAGTAGATCTACCTGGTCTGTCAAAATATAATAGAGACAGTAGATCTAGCTGGTCTGTCATAATAGAATAGAGACAGTAGATCTAGCTGGTCTGTCATAATATAATAGAGACAGGATATCTACCTGGTCTGTCATAATATAACAGAGACAGTAGATCTAGCTGTTCGGTCAAAATATAATAGAGACAGTAGATCTAGCTGGTCTGTGATAATATAATAGAGACAGTATATCCTGCTGGTCTGTCATAATATAATAGAGACAGTAGATATAGCTGGTTTGTCATAATATAATAGAGACAGTAGATCTAGCTGGTCTGTCATATTATAATAGAGGCAGTAGATCTAGCTGGTCTGTCATAATATAATAGAGACAGTAGATCTAGCTGGTCTGTCATAATATAATAGAGACAGTAGATCTAACTGGTCTGTCATATTATAATAGAGGCAGTAGATCTATCTGGTCTGTCATAATATATTAGAGACAGTAGATCTAGGTGGTCTGCCATAATATAATAGAGACAGTAGATCTCGCTGGGCTGTCATATTATAATAGGCAGTAGATCTAGCTGGTCTGTCATAATATAATAGAGACAGTAGATCTAGCTGGTCTGTCATAATATAATAGAGACAGTAGATCTACCTGGTCTGTTATAATATAACAGAGACAGTAGATCTAGCTGGTCTGTCAAAATATAAATAGAGACAGTAGATCTAGCTGGTCTGTGATAATATAATAGAGACAGTAGATCTAGCTGGTCTGTCATAATATAATAGAGACAGTAGATCTAGCTGGTCTGTCATAATATAATAGAGACAGTATATTGAGCTGGTCTGTCATAATATAATAGAGACAGTAGATCTAGCTGGTCTGTCATATTATAATTGAGGCAGTAGATCTAGCTGGTCTATCATAATATAATGGAGACAGTAGATCTAGCTGGTCTGTCATAATATAATAGCGACAGTAGATCTAGCTGGTCTGTCATAATATAATAGAGACAGTAGATCTAGCTGGTCTGTCATAATATAATAGAGACAGTAGATCTAGCTGGTCTGTCATAATATAATAGAGACAGTAGATCTAGCTGGTCTGTCATAATATAATAGAGACAGTAGATCTAGCTGGTCTGTCATAATATAATAGAGACAGTAGATCTAGCTGGTCTGTCATAATATAATAGAGACAGTAGATCTAGCTGGTCTGTCATAATATAATAGAGACAGTATATCTTGCTGGTCTGTCATAATATAATAGAGACAGTAGATCTAGCTGGTCTGTCATAATATAATAGAGACAGTAGATCTAGCTGGTCTGTCATAAAATAATAGAGACAGTAGATCTAGCTGGTCTGTCATAATATAATAGAGACAGTAGATCTAGCTGGTCTGTCATAATATAATAGAGACAGTAGATCTAGCTGGTCTGTCATAATATAATAGAGACAGTAGATCTAGCTGGTCTGTCATAATATAATAGAGACAGTAGATCTAGCTGGTCTGTCATAATATAATAGAGACAGTAGATCTAGCTGGTCTGTCATAATATAATAGAGACAGTAGATCTAGCTGGTCTGTCATAATATAATAGAGACAGTAGATCTAGCTGGTCTGTCATAATATAATAGAGACAGTAGATCTAGCTGGTCTGTCATAATATAATAGAGACAGTAGATCTAGCTGGTCTGTCATAATATAATAGAGACAGTAGATCTAGCTGGTCTGTCATAATATAATAGAGACAGTAGATCTAGCTGGTCTGTCATAATATAATAGAGACAGTAGATCTAGCTGGTCTGTCATAATATAATAGAGACAGTAGATCTAGCTGGTCTGTCATAATATAATAGAGACAGTAGATCTAGCTGGTCTGTCATAATATAATAGAGACAGTAGATCTAGCTGGTCTGTCATAATATAATAGAGACAGTAGATCTTGCTGGTCTGTCAAAATAATAGAGACAGTAGATCTAGCTGGTCTGTCATAATATAATAGAGACAGTAGATCTAGCTGGTCTGTCATAATATAATAGAGACAGTAGATCTAGCTGGTCTGTCATGTTATAATAGAGGCAGTAGATCTAGCTGGTCTATCATAATATAATAGAGACAGTAGATCTAGCTGGTCTGTCATAATATAATAGAGACAGTATATCTAGCTGGTCTGTCATAATATAATAGAGACAGTAGATCTTGCTGGTCTGTCATAATATAATAGAGACAGTAGATCTAGCTGGTCTGTCATAATATAATAGAGACAGTAGATCTAGCTGGTCTGTCATAATATAATAGAGACAGTAGATCTAGCTGGTCTGTCATAATATAATAGAGACAGTAGATCTAGCTGGTCTGTCATAATATAATAGAGACAGTAGATCTAGCTGGTCTGTCATAATATAATAGAGACAGTAGATCTAGCTGGTCTGTCATAATATAATAGAGACAGTAGATCTAGCTGGTCTGTCATAATATAATAGAGACAGTAGATCTTGCTGGTCTGTCATAATATAATAGAGACAGTAGATCTAGCTGGTCTGTCATAATATAATAGAGACAGTAGATCTAGCTGGTCTGTCATAATATAATAGAGACAGTAGATCTAGCTGGTCTGTCATAATATAATAGAGACAGTAGATCTAGCTGGTCTGTCATAATATAATAGAGACAGTAGATCTAGCTGGTCTGTCATAATATAATAGAGACAGTAGATCTAGCTGGTCTGTCAAAATATAATAGAGACAGTAGATCTAGCTGGTCTGTCATAATATAATAGAGACAGTAGATCTAGCTGGTCTGTCATAATATAATAGAGACAGTAGATCTAGCTGGTCTGTCATAATATAATAGAGACAGTAGATCTAGCTGGTCTGTCATAATATAATAGAGACAGTAGATCTAGCTGGTCTGTCATAATATAATAGAGACAGTAGATCTAGCTGGTCTGTCATAATATAATAGAGACAGTAGATCTAGCTGGTCTGTCATAATATAATAGAGACAGTAGATCTAGCTGGTCTGTCATAATATAATAGAGACAGTAGATCTAGCTGGTCTGTCATAATATAATAGAGACAGTAGATCTAGCTGGTCTGTCATAATATAATAGAGACAGTAGATCTAGCTGGTCTGTCATAATATAATAGAGACAGTAGATCTAGCTGGTCTGTCATAATATAATAGAGACAGTAGATCTACCTGGTCTGTCAAAATATAATAGAGACAGTAGATCTAGCTGGTCTGTCATAATATAATAGAGACAGTAGATCTAGCTGGTCTGTCATAATATAATAGAGACAGTATATCTACCTGGTCTGTCATAATATAATAGAGACAGTAGATCTAGCTGGTCTGTCAAAATATAATAGAGACAGTAGATCTAGCTGGTCTGTGATAATATAATAGAGACAGTATATCCTGCTGGTCTGTCATAATATAATAGAGACAGTAGATATAGCTGGTCTGTCATAATATAATAGAGACAGTAGATCTAGCTGGTCTGTCATATTATAATAGAGGCAGTAGATCTAGCTGGTCTGTCATAATATAATAGAGACAGTAGATCTAGCTGGTCTGTCATAATATAATAGAGACAGTAGATCTAGCTGGTCTGTCATATTATAATAGAGACAGTAGATCTAGCTGGTCTGTCATAATATAATAGAGACAGTAGATCTAGCTGGTCTGTCATAATATAATAGAGACAGTAGATCTAGCTGGTCTGTCATATTATAATAGAGGCAGTAGATCTAGCTGGTCTGTGATAATATAATAGAGACAGTAGATCTAGCTGGTCTGTCATAATATAATAGAGACAGTATATCTACCTGGTCTGTCATAATATAACAGAGACAGTAGATCTAGCTGGTCTGTCATAATATAATAGAGACAGTAGATCTAGCTGGTCTGTCATAATATAATAGAGACAGTAGATCTAGCTGGTCTGTCATAATATAATAGAGACAGTATATCTAGCTGGTCTGTCATAATATAATAGAGACAGTATATTGAGCTGGTCTGTCATAATATAATAGAGACAGTAGTTCTAGCTGGTCTATCATAATATAATAGAGGCAGTAGATCTAGCTGGTCTGTCATAATATAATAGAGACAGTAGATCTAGCTGGTCTATCATAATATAATAGAGACAGTAGATCTAGCTGGTCTGTCATAATATAATAGAGACAGTAGATCTAGCTGGTCTGTCATAATATAATAGAGACAGTAGATCTAGCTGGTCTGTCATAATATAATAGAGACAGTAGATCTAGCTGGTCTGTCATAATATAATAGAGACAGTAGATCTAGCTGGTCTGTCATAATATAATAGAGACAGTAGATCTAGCTGGTCTGTCATAATATAATAGAGACAGTAGATCTAGCTGGTCTGTCATAATATAATAGAGACAGTATATCTTGCTGGTCTGTCATAATATAATAGAGACAGTAGATCTAGCTGGTCTGTCATAATATAATAGAGACAGTAGATCTAGCTGGTCTGTCATAATATAATAGAGACAGTAGATCTAGCTGGTCTGTCATAATATAATAGAGACAGTAGATCTAGCTGGTCTGTCATAATATAATAGAGACAGTAGATCTAGCTGGTCTGTCATAATATAATAGAGACAGTAGATCTAGCTGGTCTGTCATAATATAATAGAGACAGTAGATCTAGCTGGTCTGTCATAATATAATAGAGACAGTAGATCTAGCTGGTCTGTCATAATATAATAGAGACAGTATATCTTGCTGGTCTGTCATAATATAATAGAGACAGTAGATCTAGCTGGTCTGTCATAATATAATAGAGACAGTAGATCTAGCTGGTCTGTCATAATATAATAGAGACAGTAGATCTAGCTGGTCTGTCATAATATAATAGAGACAGTAGATCTAGCTGGTCTGTCATAATATAATAGAGACAGTAGATCTAGCTGGTCTGTCATAATATAATAGAGACAGTAGATCTAGCTGGTCTGTCATAATATAATAGAGACAGTAGATCTAGCTGGTCTGTCATAATATAATAGAGACAGTAGATCTAGCTGGTCTGTCATAATATAATAGAGACAGTAGATCTTGCTGGTCTGTCATAATATAATAGAGACAGTAGATCTAGCTGGTCTGTCATAATATAATAGAGACAGTAGATCTAGCTGGTCTGTCATAATATAATAGAGACAGTAGATCTAGCTGGTCTGTCATAATATAATAGAGACAGTAGATCTAGCTGGTCTGTCATAATATAATAGAGACAGTAGATCTAGCTGGTCTGTCATAATATAATAGAGACAGTAGATCTAGCTGGTCTGTCATAATATAATAGAGACAGTAGATCTAGCTGGTCTGTCATAATATAATAGAGACAGTAGATCTAGCTGGTCTGTCATAATATAATAGAGACAGTAGATCTAGCTGGTCTGTCATAATATAATAGAGACAGTAGATCTAGCTGGTCTGTCATAATATAATAGAGACAGTAGATCTAGCTGGTCTGTCATAATATAATAGAGACAGTAGATCTAGCTGGTCTGTCATAATATAATAGAGACAGTAGATCTAGCTGGTCTGTCATAATATAATAGAGACAGTAGATCTAGCTGGTCTGTCATAATATAATAGAGACAGTATATCTGAGCTGGTCTGTCATAATATAATAGAGACAGTAGATCTAGCTGGTCTGTCATAATATAATAGAGACAGTAGATCTAGCTGGTCTGTCATAATATAATAGAGACAGTAGATCTAGCTGGTCTGTCATAATATAATAGAGACAGTAGATCTAGCTGGTCTGTCATAATATAATAGAGACAGTAGATATTGCTGGTCTGTCATAATATAATAGAGACAGTATATCTTGCGGGTCTTTCATAATATAATAGAGACAGTAGATCTAGCTGGTCTGTCATAATATAATAGAGACAGTATATCTAGCTGGTCTGTCATAATATAATAGAGACAGTAGATTTAGCTGGTCTGTCATAATATAATAGAGACAGTATATCTTGCTGGTCTGTCATAATATAATAGAGACAGTAGATCTAGCTGGTCTGTCATAATATAATAGAGACAGTAGATCTTGCTGGTCTGTCATAATATAATAGAGACAGTAGATCTAGCTGGTCTGTCATAATATAATAGAGACAGTAGATCTAGCTGGTCTGTCATAATATAATAGAGACAGTAGATCTAGCTGGTCTGTCATAATATAATAGAGACAGTATATCTGAGCTGGTCTGTCATAATATAATAGAGACAGTAGATCTAGCTGGTCTGTCATAATATAATAGAGACAGTAGATCTAGCTGGTCTGTCATAATATAATAGAGACAGTAGATCTAGCTGGTCTGTCATAATATAATAGAGACAGTAGATCTAGCTGGTCTGTCATAATATAATAGAGACAGTAGATCTTGCTGGTCTGTCATAATATAATAGAGACAGTAGATCTAGCTGGTCTGTCATAATATAATAGAGACAGTAGATCTAGCTGGTCTGTCATAATATAATAGAGACAGTAGATCTAGCTGGTCTGTCATAATATAATAGAGACAGTAGATCTAGCTGGTCTGTCATAATATAATAGAGACAGTAGATCTAGCTGGTCTGTCATAATATAATAGAGACAGTAGATCTAGCTGGTCTGTCATAATATAATAGAGACAGTAGATCTAGCTGGTCTGTCATAATATAATAGAGACAGTAGATCTAGCTGGTCTGTCATAATATAATAGAGACAGTATATCTTGCTGGTCTGTCATAATATAATAGAGACAGTAGATCTAGCTCGTCTGTCATAATATAACAGAGACAGTAAATCTAGCTGGTCTGTCATAATATAATAGAGACAGTAGATCTAGCTGGTCTGTCATAATATAATAGAGACAGTATATTGAGCTGGTCTGTCATAATATAATAGAGACAGTAGATCTAACTGGTCTGTCATATTATAATAGAGGTAGTAGATCTAGCTGGTATGTCAAAATATAATAGAGACAGTAGATCTAGCTGGTCTGTCATAATATAATAGAGACAGTAGATCTAGCTGGTCTGTCATAATATAATAGAGACAGTAGATCTAGCTGGTCTGTCATATTATAATAGAGGCAGTAGATCTAGCTGGTCTGTCATAATATAATAGAGACAGTAGATCTAGCTGGTCTGTCATAATATAATAGAGACAGTAGATCTAGCTGGTCTGTCATAATATAATAGAGACAGTAGATCTAGCTGGTCTGTCATAATATAATAGAGACAGTAGATCTAGCTGGTCTGTCATAATTATAATAGAGACAGTAGATCTAGCTGGTCTGTCATAATATAATAGAGACAGTAGATCTAGCTGGTCTGTCATAATATAATAGAGACAGTATATCTAGCTGGTCTGTCATAATATAATAGAGACAGTAGATCTAGCTGGTCGTCATAATATAATAGAGACAGTAGATCTAGCTGGTCTGTCATAATATAATAGAGACAGTAGATCTAGCTGGTCTGTCATAATATAATAGAGACAGTAGATCTAGCTGGTCTGTCATAATATAATAGAGACAGTAGATCTTGCTGGTCTGTCATAATATAATAGAGACAGTAGATCTAGCTGGTCTGTCATAATATAATAGAGACAGTAGATCTAGCTGGTCTGTCATAATATAATAGAGACAGTAGATCTAGCTGGTCTGTCATAATATAATAGAGACAGTAGATCTAGCTGGTCTGTCATAATATAATAGAGACAGTAGATCTAGCTGGTCTGTCATAATATAATAGAGACAGTAGATCTAGCTGGTCTGTCATAATATAATAGAGACAGTAGATCTAGCTGGTCTGTCATAATATAATAGAGACAGTAGATCTAGCTGGTCTGTCATAAATATAATAGAGACAGTAGATCTAGCTGGTCTGTCATAATATAATAGAGACAGTAGATCTTGCTGGTCTGTCATAATATAATAGAGACAGTATATTGAGCTGGTCTGTCATAATATAATAGAGACAGTAGATCTAGCTGGTCTGTCATAATATAATAGAGGCAGTAGATCTAGCTGGTCTGTCATAATATAATAGAGACAGTAGATCTAGCTGGTCTGTCATAATATAATAGAGACAGTAGATCTAGCTGGTCTGTCATAATATAATAGAGACAGTAGATCTAGCTGGTCTGTCATATAATATAATAGAGAGACAGTAGATCTAGCTGGTCTGTCATAATATAATAGAGACAGTAGATCTAGCTGGTCTGTCATAATATAATAGAGACAGTAGATCTAGCTGGTCTGTCATAATATAATAGAGACAGTAGATCTAGCTGGTCTGTCATAATATAATAGAGACAGTATATTGAGCTGGTCTGTCATAATATAATAGAGACAGTAGATCTAGCTGGTCTGTCATAATATAATAGAGACAGTAGATCTAGCTGGTCTGTCATAATATAATAGAGACAGTAGATCTAGCTGGTCTGTCATAATATAATAGAGACAGTAGATCTAGCTGGTCTGTCATAATATAATAGAGACAGTAGATCTAGCTGGTCTGTCATAATATAATAGAGACAGTATATCTTGCTGGTCTGTCATAATATAATAGAGACAGTAGATCTAGCTGGTCTGTCATAATATAATAGAGACAGTAGATCTAGCTGGTCTGTCATAATATAATAGAGACAGTAGATCTAGCTGGTCTGTCATAATATAATAGAGACAGTAGATCTAGCTGGTCTGTCATAATATAATAGAGACAGTAGATCTAGCTGGTCTGTCATAATATAATAGAGACAGTAGATCTAGCTGGTCTGTCATAATATAATAGAGACAGTAGATCTAGCTGGTCTGTCATAATATAATAGAGACAGGTCTGTCAGATCTAGCTGGTCTGTCATAATATAATAGAGACAGTAGATCTAGCTGGTCTGTCATAATATAATAGAGACAGTATATCTGAGCTGGTCTGTCATAATATAATAGAGACAGTAGATCTAGCTGGTCTGTCATAATATAATAGAGACAGTAGATCTAGCTGGTCTGTCATAATATAATAGAGACAGTAGATCTAGCTGGTCTGTCATAATATAATAGAGACAGTAGATCTAGCTGGTCTGTCATAATATAATAGAGACAGTAGATCTAGCTGGTCTGTCATAATATAATAGAGACAGTAGATCTAGCTGGTCTGTCATAATATAATAGAGACAGTAGATCTAGCTGGTCTGTCATAATATAATAGAGACAGTAGATCTAGCTGGTCTGTCATAATATAATAGAGACAGTAGATCTAGCTGGTCTGTCATAATATAATAGAGACAGTAGATCTAGCTGGTCTGTCATAATATAATAGAGACAGTAGATCTAGCTGGTCTGTCATAATATAATAGAGACAGTAGATCTAGCTGGTCTGTCATAATATAATAGAGACAGTAGATCTAGCTGGTCTGTCATAATATAATAGAGACAGTAGATCTAGCTGGTCTGTCATAATATAATAGAGACAGTAGATCTAGCTGGTCTGTCATAATATAATAGAGACAGTAGATCTAGCTGGTCTGTCATAATATAATAGAGACAGTAGATCTAGCTGGTCTGTCATATTATAATAGAGACAGTAGATCTAGCTGGTCTGTCATAATATAATAGAGACAGTAGATCTAGCTGGTCTGTCATAATATAATAGAGACAGTAGATCTAGCTGGTCTGTCATAATATAATAGAGACAGTAGATCTAGCTGGTCTGTCATAATATAATAGAGACAGTAGATCTAGCTGGTCTGTCATAATATAATAGAGACAGTAGATCTAGCTGGTCTGTCATAATATAATAGAGACAGTAGATCTAGCTGGTCTGTCATAATATAATAGAGACAGTAGATCTAGCTGGTCTGTCATAATATAATAGAGACAGTAGATCTAGCTGGTCTGTCATAATATAATAGAGACAGTAGATCTAGCTGGTCTGTCATAATATAATAGAGACAGTAGATCTAGCTGGTCTGTCATAATATAATAGAGACAGTAGATCTAGCTGGTCTGTCATAATATAATAGAGACAGTAGATCTAGCTGGTCTGTCATAATATAATAGAGACAGTAGATCTAATGGTCTGTCATAATATAATAGAGACAGTAGATCTAGCTGGTCTGTCATAATATAATAGAGACAGTAGATCTAGCTGGTCTGTCATAATATAATAGAGACAGTAGATCTAGCTGGTCTGTCATAATATAATAGAGACAGTAGATCTAGCTGGTCTGTCATAATATAATAGAGACAGTAGATCTAGCTGGTCTGTCATAATATAATAGAGACAGTAGATCTAGCTGGTCTGTCATAATTATAATAGAGACAGTAGATCTAGCTGGTCTGTCATAATATAATAGAGACAGTAGATCTAGCTGGTCTGTCATAATATAATAGAGACAGTAGATCTAGCTGGTCTGTCATAATATAATAGAGACAGTAGATCTAGCTGGTCTGTCATAATATAATAGAGACAGTAGATCTAGCTGGTCTGTCATAATATAATAGAGACAGTAGATCTAGCTGGTCTGTCATAATATAATAGAGACAGTAGATCTAGCTGGTCTGTCATAATATAATAGAGACAGTAGATCTAGCTGGTCTGTCATAATATAATAGAGACAGTAGATCTAGCTGGTCTGTCATAATATAATAGAGACAGTAGATCTAGCTGGTCTGTCATAATATAATAGAGACAGTAGATCTAGCTGGTCTGTCATAATATAATAGAGACAGTAGATCTAGCTGGTCTGTCATAATATAATAGAGACAGTAGATCTAGCTGGTCTGTCATAATATAATAGAGACAGTAGATCTAGCTGGTCTGTCATAATATAATAGAGACAGTAGATCTAGCTGGTCTGTCATAATATAATAGAGACAGTAGATCTAGCTGGTCTGTCATAATATAATAGAGACAGTAGATCTAGCTGGTCTGTCATAATATAATAGAGACAGTAGATCTAGCTGGTCTGTCATAATATAATAGAGACAGTAGATCTAGCTGGTCTGTCATAATATAATAGAGACAGTAGATCTAGCTGGTCTGTCATAATATAATAGAGACAGTAGATCTAGCTGGTCTGTCATAATATAATAGAGACAGTATATCTGAGCTGGTCTGTCATAATATAATAGAGACAGTAGATCTAGCTGGTCTGTCATAATATAATAGAGACAGTAGATCTAGCTGGTCTGTCATAATATAATAGAGACAGTAGATCTAGCTGGTCTGTCATAATATAATAGAGACAGTAGATCTAGCTGGTCTGTCATAATATAATAGAGACAGTAGATCTAGCTGGTCTGTCATAATATAATAGAGACAGTAGATCTAGCTGGTCTGTCATAATATAATAGAGACAGTAGATCTAGCTGGTCTGTCATAATATAATAGAGACAGTAGATCTAGCTGGTCTGTCATAATATAATAGAGACAGTAGATCTAGCTGGTCTGTCATAATATAATAGAGACAGTATATCTAGCTGGTCTGTCATAATATAATAGAGACAGTAGATCTAGCTGGTCTGTCATAATATAATAGAGACAGTAGATCTAGCTGGTCTGTCATAATATAATAGAGACAGTAGATCTAGCTGGTCTGTCATAATATAATAGAGACAGTAGATCTAGCTGGTCTGTCATAATATAATAGAGACAGTAGATCTAGCTGGTCTGTCATAATATAATAGAGACAGTAGATCTAGCTGGTCTGTCATAATATAATAGAGACAGTAGATCTAGCTGGTCTGTCATAATATAATAGAGACAGTAGATCTAGCTGGTCTGTCATAATATAATAGAGACAGTAGATCTAGCTGGTCTGTCATAATATAATAGAGACAGTAGATCTAATATAATAGAGACAGGTCTGTCATAATATAATAGAGACAGTAGATCTAGCTGGTCTGTCATAATATAATAGAGACAGTATATCTTGCTGGTCTGTCATAATATAATAGAGACAGTAGATCTAGCTGGTCTGTCATAATATAATAGAGACAGTAGATCTAGCTGGTCTGTCATAATATAATAGAGACAGTAGATCTAGCTGGTCTGTCATAATATAATAGAGACAGTAGATCTAGCTGGTCTGTCATAATATAATAGAGACAGTAGATCTAGCTGGTCTGTCATAATATAATAGAGACAGTAGATCTAGCTGGTCTGTCATAATATAATAGAGACAGTAGATCTAGCTGGTCTGTCATAATATAATAGAGACAGTAGATCTAGCTGGTCTGTCATAATATAATAGAGACAGTAGATCTAGCTGGTCTGTCATAATATAATAGAGACAGTAGATCTAGCTGGTCTGTCATAATATAATAGAGACAGTAGATCTAGCTGGTCTGTCATAATATATAATAGAGACAGTAGATCTAGCTGGTCTGTCATAATATAATAGAGACAGTAGATCTAGCTGGTCTGTCATAATATAATAGAGACAGTAGATCTAGCTGGTCTGTCATATAATATAATAGAGACAGTAGATCTAGCTGGTCTGTCATAATATAATAGAGACAGTAGATCTAGCTGGTCTGTCATAATATAATAGAGACAGTAGATCTAGCTGGTCTGTCATAATATAATAGAGACAGTAGATCTAGCTGGTCTGTCATAATATAATAGAGACAGTAGATCTAGCTGGTCTGTCATAATATAATAGAGACAGTAGATCTAGCTGGTCTGTCATAATATAATAGAGACAGTAGATCTAGCTGGTCTGTCATAATATAATAGAGACAGTAGATCTAGCTGGTCTGTCATAATATAATAGAGACAGTAGATCTAGCTGGTCTGTCATAATATAATAGAGACAGTAGATCTAGCTGGTCTGTCATAATATAATAGAGACAGTAGATCTAGCTGGTCTGTCATAATATAATAGAGACAGTAGATCTAGCTGGTCTGTCATAAATAATAATAGAGACAGTAGATCTAGCTGGTCTGTCATAATATAATAGAGACAGTAGATCTAGCTGGTCTGTCATAATATAATAGAGACAGTAGATCTAGCTGGTCTGTCATAATATAATAGAGACAGTAGATCTAGCTGGTCTGTCATAATATAATAGAGACAGTAGATCTAGCTGGTCTGTCATAATATAATAGAGACAGTAGATCTAGCTGGTCTGTCATAATATAATAGAGACAGTAGATCTAGCTGGTCTGTCATAATATAATAGAGACAGTAGATCTAGCTGGTCTGTCATAATATAATAGAGACAGTAGATCTTGCTGGTCTGTCATAATATAATAGAGACAGTAGATCTAGCTGGTCTGTCATAATATAATAGAGACAGTAGATCTAGCTGGTCTGTCATAATATAATAGAGACAGTAGATCTAGCTGGTCTGTCATAATATAATAGAGACAGTAGATCTAGCTCGTCTGTCATAATATAATAGAGACAGTATATCTAGCTGGTCTGTCATAATATAATAGAGACAGTAGATCTAGCTGGTCTGTCATATTATAATAGAGACAGTAGATCTAGCTGGTCTGTCATAATATAATAGAGACAGTATATCTAGCTGGTCTGTCATAATATGATAGAGGCAGTAGATCTAGCTGGTCTGTCATAATATAATAGAGACAGTAGATCTAGCTGGTCTGTCATAATATAATAGAGACAGTAGATCTAGCTGGTCTGTCATAATATATTAGAGACAGTAGATCTAGCTGGTCTGTCATAATATAATAGAGACAGTAGATCTAGCTGGTCTGTCATAATATAATAGAGACAGTAGATCTAGCTGGTCTGTCATAATATAATAGAGACAGTAGATCTAGCTGGTCTGTCATAATATAATAGAGACAGTAGATCTAGCTGGTCTGTCATAATATAATAGAGACAGTAGATCTAGCTGGTCTGTCATAATATAATAGAGACAGTAGATCTAGCTGGTCTGTCATAATATAATGGTCTGATAGAGACAGTAGATCTAGCTGGTCTGTCATAATATAATAGAGACAGTAGATCTAGCTGGTCTGTCATAATATAATAGAGACAGTAGATCTAGCTGGTCTGTCATAATATAATAGAGACAGTAGATCTAGCTGGTCTGTCATAATATAATAGAGACAGTAGATCTAGCTGGTCTGTCATAATAATAGAGACAGTAGATCTAGCTGGTCTGGTCTGTCATAATATAATAGAGACAGTAGATCTAGCTGGTCTGTCATAATATAATAGAGACAGTAGATCTAGCTGGTCTGTCATAATATAATAGAGACAGTAGATCTAGCTGGTCTGTCATAATATAATAGAGACAGTAGATCTAGCTGGTCTGTCATAATATAATAGAGACAGTAGATCTAGCTGGTCTGTCATAATATAATAGAGACAGTAGATCTAGCTGGTCTGTCATAATATAATAGAGACAGTAGATCTAGCTGGTCTGTCATAATATAATAGAGACAGTAGATCTAGCTGGTCTGTCATAATATAATAGAGACAGTAGATCTAGCTGGTCTGTCATAATATAATAGAGACAGTAGATCTAGCTGGTCTGTCATAATATAATAGAGACAGTAGATCTAGCTGGTCTGTCATAATATAATAGAGACAGTAGATCTAGCTGGTCTGTCATAATATAATAGAGACAGTAGATCTAGCTGGTCTGTCATAATATAATAGAGACAGTAGATCTAGCTGGTCTGTCATAATATAATAGAGACAGTAGATCTAGCTGGTCTGTCATAATATAATAGAGACAGTAGATCTAGCTGGTCTGTCATCTATGGTCTGTCATAATAGAGACAGTATATCTAGCTGGTCTGTCATAATATAATAGAGACAGTAGATCTAGCTGGTCTGTCATAATATAATAGAGACAGTAGATCTAGCTGGTCTGTCATAATATAATAGAGACAGTATATCTAGCTGGTCTGTCATAATATAATAGAGACAGTAGATCTAGCTGGTCTGTCATAATATAATAGAGACAGTAGATATAGCTGGTCTGTCAGCTGGTCTGTCATAATATAATAGAGACAGTAGATCTAGCTGGTCTGTCATAATATAATAGAGACAGTAGATCTAGCTGGTCTGTCATAATATAATAGAGACAGTAGATCTAGCTGGTCTGTCATAATATAATAGAGACAGTAGATCTAGCTGGTCTGTCATAATATAATAGAGACAGTAGATCTAGCTGGTCTGTCATAATATAATAGAGACAGTAGATCTAGCTGGTCTGTCATAATATAATAGAGACAGTAGATCTAGCTGGTCTGTCATAATATAATAGAGACAGTAGATCTAGCTGGTCTGTCATAATATAATAGAGACAGTAGATCTAGCTGGTCTGTCATAATATAATAGAGAGTAGATCTAGCTGGTCTGTCATAATATCATAATATAGAGACAGTAGATCTAGCTGGTCTGTCATAATATAATAGAGACAGTAGATCTAGCTGGTCTGTCATAATATAATAGAGACAGTAGATCTAGCTGGTCTGTCATAATATAATAGAGACAGTAGATCTAGCTGGTCTGTCATAATATAATAGAGACAGTAGATCTAGCTGGTCTGTCATAATATAATAGAGACAGTAGATCTAGCTGGTCTGTCATAATATAATAGAGACAGTAGATCTAGCTGGTCTGTCATAATATAATAGAGACAGTAGATCTAGCTGGTCTGTCATAATATAATAGAGACAGTAGATCTAGCTGGTCTGTCATAATATAATAGAGACAGTAGATCTAGCTGGTCTGTCATAATATAATAGAGACAGTAGATCTAGCTGGTCTGTCAGTAGATCTAGCTGGTCTGTCATATAATAGAGACAGTAGATCTAGCTGGTCTGTCATAATATAATAGAGACAGTAGATCTAGCTGGTCTGTCATAATATAATAGAGACAGTAGATCTAGCTGGTCTGTCATCATATATAATAGAGACAGTAGATCTAGCTGGTCTGTCATAATATAATAGAGACAGTAGATCTAGCTGGTCTGTCATAATATAATAGAGACAGTAGATGAGCTGGTCTGTCATAATATAATAGAGACAGTAGATCTAGCTGGTCTGTCATATTATAATAGAGACAGTAGATCTAGCTGGTCTGTCATAATATAATAGAGACAGTAGATCTAGCTGGTCTGTCATAATATAATAGAGACAGTATCTAGCTGGTCTGTCATAATATAATAGAGACAGTAGATCTAGCTGGTCTGTCATAATATAATAGAGACAGTAGATCTAGCTGGTCTGTCATAATATAATAGAGACAGTAGATCTAGCTGGTCTGTCATAATATAATAGAGACAGTATATCTAGCTGGTCTGTCATAATATAATAGAGACATTAGATCTAGCTGGTCTGTCATAATATATTAGAGACATTAGATCTAGCTGGTCTTTCATAATATAATAGAGACAGTAGATCTAGCCGGTCTGTCATAATATAATAGAGACAGTAGATTTAGCTGGTCTGTCATAATATAATAGACAGCAGATCTAGCTGGTTTGTCATAATATAATAGAGACAGTAGATCTAGCTGGTCTGTCATAATATAATAAAGACAGTAGATCTAGCTGGTCTGTCATAATATGATAGAGACAGTATATCTAGCTGGTCTGTCATGATATAATAGAGACAATAGATCTAGCTGGTCTGTCATAATATAATAGAGACATTAGATCTAGCTGGTCTGTCATAATATAATAGAGACAGTAGATCTAGCTGGTCTGTCATAATATAATAGAGAGAGTAGATCTAGCTGGTCTGTCATAATATAATAGAGGCAGTAGATCTAGCTGGTCTGTCATAATATAATAGAGACAGTAGATCTAGCTGGTCTGTCATAATATAATAGAGACAGTAGATCTAGCTGGTCTGTCATAATATAATAAAGACAGTAGATATAGCTGGTCTGTCATAATATAATAGAGACAGTAGATCTAGCTGGTCTGTCATAATATAATAGAGACAGTAGATCTAGCTGGTCTGTCATAATATAATAGAGACAGTAGATCTAGCTGGTCTGTCATAATATAATAGAGACAGTATATCTTGCTGGTCTGTCATAATATAATAGAGACAGTAGATCTAGCTGGTCTGTCATAATATAATAGAGACAGTAGATCTAGCTGGTCTGTCATAATATAATAGAGACAGTAGATCTAGCTGGTCTGTCATAATATAATAGAGACAGTATATCTAGCTGGTCTGTCATAATATAATAGAGACAGTAGATCTAGCTGGTCTGTCATAATATAATAGAGACAGTATATCTAGCTGGTCTGTCATAATATAATAGAGACAGTAGATCTAGCTGGTCTGTCATAATATAATAGAGACAGTAGATCTAGCTGGTCTGTCATAATATAATAGAGACAGTAGATCTAGCTGGTCTGTCATAATATAATAGAGACAGTAGATCTTGCTGGTCTGTCATAATATAATAGAGACAGTAGATCTAGCTGGTCTGTCATAATATAATAGAGACAGTAGATCTAGCTGGTCTGTCATAATATAATAGAGACAGTAGATCTAGCTGGTCTGTCATAATATAATAGAGACAGTAGATCTAGCTGGTCTGTCATATTATAATAGAGACAGTAGATCTAGCTGGTCTGTGATAATATAATAGAGACAGTAGATCTAGCTGGTCTGTCAAAATATAATAGAGACAGTATATCTAGCTGGTCTGTCATAATATAATAGAGACAGTAGATCTAGCTGGTCTGTATAATATAATGAGACAGTAGATCTAGCTGGTCTGTCATAATATAATAGAGACAGTAGATCTAGCTGGTCTGTCATAATATAATAGAGACAGTAGATCTAGCTGGTCTGTCATAATATAATAGAGACAGTAGATCTAGCTGGTCTGTCATAATATAATAGAGACAGTAGATCTAGCTGGTCTGTCATAATATAATAGAGACAGTAGATCTAGCTGGTCTGTCATAATATAATAGAGACAGTAGATCTAGCTGGTCTGTCATAATATAATAGAGACAGTAGATCTAGCTGGTCTGTCATAATATAATAGAGACAGTAGATCTAGCTGGTCTGTCATCATAATATAATATAATAGAGACAGTAGATCTAGCTGGTCAGTCATATTAAAATAGAGACAGTAGATGTACCTGGTCTGTCATAATATAATAGAGACAGTAGATCTAGCTGGTTTGTCATATTATAATCGAGACAGTAGATCTAGCTGTTTTGTCATAATATAATAGAGACAGTAGATCTTGCTGGTCTGTCATAATATAATAGAGACAGTATATCTAGCTGGTCTGTCATAATATAACAGAGACAGTAGATCTAGCTGGTCTGTCGTAATATAATAGAGACAGTAGATCTAGCTGGTCTGTCGTAATATAATAGAGACAGTAGATCTATCTGGTCTGTCATAATATAATAGAGACAGTATATCTAGCTGGTCTGTCATAATATAATAGAGACAGTAGATCTAGCTGGTCTGTCATAATATAATAGAGACAGTAGATCTAGCTGGTATGTCATAATATAATGGAGACAGCATATCTTGCTGGTCTGTCATAATATAATAGAGACAGTAGATCTAGCTGGTCTGTCATAATATAATAGAGACAGTAGATCTAGCTGGTCTGTCATAATATAATAGAGACAGTAGATCTAGCTGGTCTGTCATAATATAATAGAGACAGTAGATCTAGCTGGTCTGTCATAATATAATAGAGACAGTAGATCTAGCTGGTCTGTCATAATATAATAGAGACAGTAGATCTAGCTGGTCTGTCATAATATAATAGAGACAGTAGATCTAGCTGGTCTGTCATAATATAATAGAGACAGTATATCTTGCTGGTCTGTCATAATATAATAGAGACAGTAGATCTAGCTGGTCTGTCATAATATAATAGAGACAGTAGATCTAGCTGGTCTGTCATAATATAATAGAGACAGTATATCTAGCTGGTCTGTCATAATATAATAGAGACAGTAGATCTAGCTGGTCTGTCATAATATAATAGAGACAGTAGATCTAGCTGGTCTGTCATAATATAATAGAGACAGTAGATCTAGCTGGTCTGTCATAATATAATAGAGACAGTAAATCTTGCTGGTCTGTCATAATATAATAGAGACAGTAGATCTAGCTGGTCTGTCATAATATAATAGAGACAGTAGATCTAGCTGGTCTGTCATAATATAATAGAGACAGTAGATCTAGCTGGTCTGTCATAATATAATAGAGACAGTAGATCTAGCTGGTCTGTCATAATATAATAGAGACAGTAGATCTAGCTGGTCTGTCATAATATAATAGAGACAGTAGATCTAGCTGGTCTGTCATAATATAATAGAGACAGTAGATCTAGCTGGTCTGTCATAATATAATAGAGACAGTAGATCTAGCTGGTCTGTCATAATATAATAGAGACAGTAGATCTAGCTGGTCTGTCATAATATAATAGAGACAGTAGATCTAGCTGGTCTGTCATAATATAATAGAGACAGTAGATCTAGCTGGTCTGTCATAATATAATAGAGACAGTAGATCTAGCTGGTCTGTCATAATATAATAGAGACAGTAGATCTAGCTGGTCTGTCATAATATAATAGAGACAGTAGATCTAGCTGGTCTGTCATAATATAATAGAGACAGTAGATCTAGCTGGTCTGTCATAATATAATAGAGACAGTAGATCTAGCTGGTCTGTCATAATATAATAGAGACAGTAGATCTAGCTGGTCTGTCATAATATAATAGAGACAGTATATCTAGCTGGTCTGTCATAATATAATAGAGACAGTAGATCTAGCTGGTCTGTCATAATATAATAGAGACAGTAGATCTAGCTGGTCTGTCATAATATAATAGAGACAGTAGATCTAGCTGGTCTGTCATAATATAATAGAGACAGTAGATCTAGCTGGTCTGTCATAATATAATAGAGACAGTAGATCTAGCTGGTCTGTCATAATATAATAGAGACAGTAGATCTAGCTGGTCTGTCATAATATAATAGAGACAGTAGATCTAGCTGGTCTGTCATAATATAATAGAGACAGTAGATCTAGCTGGTCTGTCATAATATAATAGAGACAGTAGATCTAGCTGGTCTGTCATAATATAATAGAGACAGTAGATCTAGCTGGTCTGTCATAATATAATAGAGACAGTAGATCTAGCTGGTCTGTCATAATATAATAGAGACAGTAGATCTAGCTGGTCTGTCATAATATAATAGAGACAGTATATCTTGCTGGTCTGTCATAATATAATAGAGACAGTAGATCTAGCTGGTCTGTCATGTTATAATAGAGACAGTAGATCTAGCTGGTCTGTCATAATATAATAGAGACAGTAGATCTAGCTGGTCTGTCATAATATAATAGAGACAGTAGATCTAGCTGGTCTGTCATAATATAATAGAGACAGTAGATCTAGCTGGTCTGTCATAATATAATAGAGACAGTAGATCTAGCTGGTCTGTCATAATATAATAGAGACAGTAGATCTAGCTGGTCTGTCATAATATAATAGAGACAGTAGATCTAGCTGGTCTGTCATAATATAATAGAGACAGTATATCTTGCTGGTCTGTCATAATATAATAGAGACAGTAGATCTAGCTGGTCTGTCATAATATAATAGAGACAGTAGATCTAGCTGGTCTGTCATAATATAATAGAGACAGTAGATCTAGCTGGTCTGTCATAATATAATAGAGACAGTAGATCTAGCTGGTCTGTCATAATATAATAGAGACAGTAGATCTAGCTGGTCTGTCATAATATAATAGAGACAGTAGATCTAGCTGGTCTGTCATAATATAATAGAGACAGTAGATCTAGCTGGTCTGTCATAATATAATAGAGACAGTAGATCTAGCTGGTCTGTCATAATATAATAGAGACAGTAGATCTAGCTGGTCTGTCATAATATAATAGAGACAGTAGATCTAGCTGGTCTGTCATAATATAATAGAGACAGTAGATCTAGCTGGTCTGTCATAATATAATAGAGACAGTAGATCTAGCTGGTCTGTCATAATATAATAGAGACAGTAGATCTAGCTGGTCTGTCATAATATAATAGAGACAGTAGATCTAGCTGGTCTGTCATAATATAATAGAGACAGTATATCTTGCTGGTCTGTCATAATATAATAGAGACAGTAGATCTAGCTGGTCTGTCATAATATAATAGAGACAGTAGATCTAGCTGGTCTGTCATAATATAATAGAGACAGTAGATCTAGCTGGTCTGTCATAATATAATAGAGACAGTAGATCTAGCTGGTCTGTCATAATATAATAGAGACAGTAGATCTAGCTGGTCTGTCATAATATAATAGAGACAGTAGATCTAGCTGGTCTGTCATAATATAATAGAGACAGTAGATCTAGCTGGTCTGTCATAATATAATAGAGACAGTAGATCTAGCTGGTCTGTCATAATATAATAGAGACAGTAGATCTAGCTGGTCTGTCATAATATAATAGAGACAGTATATCTTGCTGGTCTGTCATAATATAATAGAGACAGTAGATCTAGCTGGTCTGTCATAATATAATAGAGACAGTAGATCTAGCTGGTCTGTCATAATATAATAGAGACAGTAGATCTAGCTGGTCTGTCATAATATAATAGAGACAGTAGATCTAGCTGGTCTGTCATAATATAATAGAGACAGTAGATCTAGCTGGTCTGTCATAATATAATAGAGACAGTAGATCTAGCTGGTCTGTCATAATATAATGGAGACAGTAGATCTAGCTGGTCTGTCATAATATAATAGAGACAGTAGATCTAGCTGGTCTGTCATAATATAATAGAGACAGTAGATCTAGCTGGTCTGTCATAATATAATAGAGACAGTAGATCTAGCTGGTCTGTCATAATATAATAGAGACAGTAGATCTAGCTGGTCTGTCATAATATAATAGAGACAGTATATCTAGCTGGTCTGTCATAATATAATAGAGACAGTAGATCTAGCTGGTCTGTCATAATATAATAGAGACAGTAGATCTAGCTGGTCTGTCATAATATAATAGAGACAGTAGATCTAGCTGGTCTGTCATAATATAATAGAGACAGTATATCTAGCTGGTCTGTCATAATATAATAGAGACAGTAGATCTAGCTGGTCTGTCATAATATAATAGAGACAGTAGATCTAGCTGGTCTGTCATAATATAATAGAGACAGTAGATCTTGCTGGTCTGTCATAATATAATAGAGACAGTAGATCTAGCTGGTCTGTCATAATATAATAGAGACAGTAGATCTAGCTGGTCTGTCATAATATAATAGAGACAGTATATCTTGCTGGTCTGTCATAATATAATAGAGACAGTATATTGAGCTGGTCTGTCATAATATAATAGAGACAGTAGATCTAGCTGGTCTGTCATAATATAATAGAGACAGTAGATCTAGCTGGTCTGTCATAATATAATAGAGACAGTAGATCTAGCTGGTCTGTCATAATATAATAGAGACAGTATATTGAGCTGGTCTGTCATAATATAATAGAGACAGTAGATCTAGCTGGTCTGTCATAATATAATAGAGACAGTAGATCTAGCTGGTATGTCATAATATAATGGAGACAGCATATCTTGCTGGTCTGTCATAATATAATAGAGACAGTAGATCTAGCTGGTCTGTCATAATATAATAGAGACAGTATATTGAGCTGGTCTGTCATAATATAATAGAGACAGTAGATCTAGCTGGTCTGTCATATTATAATAGAGACAGTAGATCTAGCTGGTCTGTCATAATATAATAGAGACAGTAGATCTAGCTGGTCTGTCATATTATAATAGAGGCAGTAGATCTAGCTGGTCTGTCATAATATAATAGAGACAGTAGATCTAGCTGGTATGTCATAATATAATGGAGACAGCATATCTTGCTGGTCTGTCATAATATAATAGAGACAGTAGATCTAGCTGGTCTGTCACATTATAATTGAGGCAGTAGATCTAGCTGGTCTGTCATAATATAATAGAGACAGTATATTGAGCTGGTCTGTCATAATATAATAGAGACAGTAGATCTAACTGGTCTGTCATATTATAATAGAGGCAGTAGATCTAGCTGGTCTGTCATAATATGATAAAGACAGTAGATCTAGCTGGTATGTCATCATATAATGGAGACAGCAAATCTTGCTGGTCT